>NC_056725.1:503343951-503593069 GCF_019279795.1 Protopterus annectens | reverse complement strand
TATCTTCGTGAAAAAATATGTACTGAAATTCTCAGTCTTGTGAGAATGTATGCAATTCCTGACTGGTGACTTACAGCAGTATCAGACATGAGAATGTCATGGAGGCCATTATGTGAAAAAATAGCTTTTCTCCCCATAATAGAATGTAATGACTTCTGATTACTTTGAATACTAGTTAATACATATTATATATTGACTGTCTTTGAACAAAATTAAATAGGCGACTGCTTTACTCCATGGTTTGTCTAATATAGTAAGAGGTACCACAGTATATTTAGTGTTGCACTTATGGAACAGTTTGCATATTTGACAGCCTTTAACTAATAAGTTCTAAATAATTTGTCAAATACAAATGTCACATATCCTTTCTTTATTCAAAAAATGTTATTACAAGTGCCCAGGTGCACTTCATGGATTCTTTTCAGCATTTTGTTGCATAGCTGATATGGAATAATCACTTTATTGGATTTGAACAACAGTCCTTAAGACATATGAATCTCATTAGGGAAAGTACAGTATAACTGGACTGGCAAAGTCTGCAAATAATCTTGATTTGCACAGTGATGTCTACTTTTCTACATGCACATTTGCACAGCATGAATTCACCTTATCATGTTGAATTGTTCACAACCAAATCTGCTCAAGACATTTGATTGCTGTATTGACACAGTTTGGAACAGTAAACACATAGCACAGTTCTTTCTAATCCAGTGGTTTCATATGTGACCAGAATATATCTTTATTGAAGCTTTAGATTCTGCAAGTGAGCCCTTAAAGCCTAACTTTCTTAATGCAATGTCAATTGTGATATTGCATTTTATTGCATTTTGCAATGGTATATAGCTTAAATTATTTTTTTTATTTATAAATAACTTCACAGTCTGTTGATGCATTCCCTGACAACAATGATGACTTTCTGTGCCCCTTGACAAAACAGTGCACACGGTCTCAGAACACATATCACCACCATTAACTAATAAATCTGATGAAGCTAGAGAACTGTTTAAGACAGACAGACAGAGTGAGAGACTTGTTTACATAAGCCAGTGAACAGTAGTTTTATTTGCATTAGTCACTTGCAAAAACAGTTTTCACCATTTATTTTCTATAGAACTGCAAACCTGAGAAAAATGGTTGCATGTTCTATATTTGCTGCATTCTCTGATTATAGTTGGGCATGGCTTCCTATCATGATGGTAGTAAACCTTGTATAAAATGGCACCTGGTGAGTTGAACAAACTGAACACATTTTGTGTTTAGCTGCATCAGCATGCCCATGCACAGCAATGAATTATTTTGTAGAATTTTGGATATTGCACTTTACTCTGACCGAATTATTCTGCCTGGTATTGGTAGATTTTAGCTTAATTTTAATTATTACATATGCTTATACCCTCGGTACTCCCATTTATTTGTATGCGCGTTTGTTTTGCCGCTCTGCTCTTATTCACAGCTTTACCCAATGTGAAATCAGACTGATGGTAGTATGCTCCCTACTTTGGCAACTCTCTCAGCAATGAATTGTGCACCTTTCTAAACTCATAATCATTGGCACTATGTCTCAGTTCAGTAATATAGGTATCAATAGACTCTTGTGAACAATTTTTAGTGAAACATAAATGGCAAATATAGAAGGAGTTCATATTGAATCGTTTTAATAACAACCAAAATCAACCTACTGTTCTGTTGTAACATTAAACATATAAATACCATAATGGGATTGTTTCCAGCTAGGGGAAGGAAAATTGTGACTTGCATCTCTTTGCTTTTTTTCAGCCACAGCAGAAGTAATACTGTAAAGGTTGAATTTCTGCAATTGCTGCGTTTGGTTTTCTGCCTATCTGCCCTGAAGTATCAAAGATGCTGTTGGAGAGAGTGGTGAGAGGGATGATTTGTTGGCTGACTCAGTTCAAAGCTCTCAAACTCTGAGCACAAGACATCTGGACAAAGCTAAAAATAGTGGCAAGAAAAAGACCCAAAATCAGGGACAGATTTTAAACATTGCTCATAAAAACTTAGAACTTTTCTGGAATAACAGGTTCTGTGTTAGCATGCATTTTTGTGAAGCATATAAAAGCTGAAACTCAAATGTATATCATTTAGTGACTGCAGTCTTCAATGATTTGCCAGAAAACTGAAACGTTTATGATGAACAGACCAAAAATAGGCAAAAAAATCTGGATATTCTGCAAAAATCTGGACAGTTGAGAGGTATGTACATATGAAAAAAATGGTGGCTGAGCTTACAAGCTACCAAAAGTTCAGGGAAATGGCTTTTTTGTCTGCACAATGTTCAATTCCGGCTTTATTTGCTGATGTATGACATATTAAAATTTAATGAGAAGCAGTATTCATTTTCTAAAAACTATTGATTAATTTGCTGATTTATACCTCCTTTTTGCACTTCTTTTATTCAAAGAGTTGGTTGGCTGTTTGTTTATTTTGGATTTTTTGCTTGGTTTCATGTTCATTGAGTTGTGTTAAATGCTCATTGACATGATGAAGTTCTCATGGTCATCTAGCAGTAACACTACCAATTTTCAGCTTCTTTCTATCAGGAAATGTGCCAAGTGAAGATGAGGGATGTGAATTAAAGCTGCTTGCTTGATGAGATTGCCCAAATTTATATGCAAGTTGAATTTCTTGGTAAATGCAATGCCTTCTTTGGTACATTGTAATGTTGCTTTATTATTCATATCAGAGTCAGACTTGATGGCAAGACACAAACACTAGGGAAACAGGTTGGCTACATCTATGTTTTTTACTAACATGGCAGCTGTGAAAGACAAGTCAGGAACATGTGACATGCATGCATGCTACCTTTCTTGGTACTGCTAAAAGCAGCACCGCATAGATTAGAGGCACTTTATTTAGATTCACCTCCTGAAGTGAAATACATTGTCATCTACTTCTGTGCCAACAGCACTTTGAGAGTCCAAAGATATTACCTTAGCTATTAGAGACATTCAGTTGGAGAGTGACTATACTGGGCTTTGTGCAATCCCAATACATGTATACAACAGTCCAGTAACACCATCAGTGCATACCATAAATGTGTTCTGGTTAATGACAAAAAAACATTCACAATAATCATAATAAAAACATTACTGCATACAGTTCTTTCCAAATGAGTTTTGTTTTATCCATTTTAAAAGATATGTACATCAGACCTAATCTGTTGTCCACTCATTTGCAGATGCCTTTTGATTGGTCATTTAGTGAGTATTTGCACTATTAAAGCTAATAATATAGCCCATTTAAAAATGAATATGAGTGTTAACCGCCCAATAACACCATTTATATTTCTGTCTTATGGTTCATATTTAATGAAACTGAATGAAACTTAGTGAATTAAGAGTAAAAAAGCAACTATGGTATACAGTTTTGAAGTGAATAAAAATGCCAGACCCATTTTAGAATACAGTGGCCAGTTCTGCATCATACCTAAAGGAATTATTAGAGTTATAGCATGGAATGTGTTGTTGCAGGACACAGCAGAGTACATTACAGTGGGTGGAGTGGCCAGGAGGGTCAGGCAGGTGGGGGTAGAAGAATAGTGAGACTAATAGAAATCAGCAGCTGCATAAAGCTTAGGTGTATGTCAGGAAAACAAAACACATAATAGCATTGTTTCACTGGTACATTTCCATACTCAAAAGTTCAAGGACTCAAATGGAGTGAAATGTAACCACACCACAATAACATAAACTAAAACTGGTGGTGGAAACTAAAAAAAACAACCCCGATTCATGAAGCTTGCGCCAGGCGAGGCATGGTGTAGGTGTAGCATAGGTGGAATAATGCCAAATATGGCCGTCGAGCGATTCAGGTACGATCCAATTCCACGTGCACTATCGGCGTACACCAGAACTGCGCAGCACTCGGCATAGGTATGGTAATCACCCCATGTACAGTGTTGTACCATGCAAATGAAGGCAGATAGCAATTCATGAAGTGGTGCAGGCATAGCGTAAGCCCACGGAAATGTAAACCAAAAAAACACGGTTTACATTTTCCCAAACAGAACATCGGAGCTATGGAAGCGGACCAGACTCATGTATTACAAAGTTAACATATGCCAATGGATAAATACACAGCCAATGGCATAAGAAAAGATGCACAACACCTAAAAAACAGCATTTAATGTCATGTCCACAGTAACTCACAGTACAACCACAGGGCATGTGTGCGCAAACTGGAACACAAAGAAAATATATACAAATGTCATAAAATCGCAATGTAATACAAATCAGGATTTCACCATAATATGCAATGGTATGCATGGTACACCACAACCAAGGTGCAAGGGTTGTTAAGTGTCTGCGACAGTGTTCGGTGTGGTAACTATGAATTAGTAGTCAATGCCATGCAAATGAGCCAGGTAATACTAAATCGCAAATGTCCTGCCGGATGAAGAATGTACCATACGGCGCAGCGCTATAACACCGAGAAGTGGCTCAAAGGTGATGCATGACATCAGCAGAGGGGTGTGCCACAGTAGCTGTAAGCACATTGGAGCAATGCAAATCTGGCCTGGTCGTTGCTAAGCAAAACTGCAGGACAGGGGTGGGGAGGTAGGTATAAAATCGTTTAGCTGAGAGCACATATGGTGCCCAAAAGCACACGTGTACGGGGATGAAAACATGCCTGAATCCCGGTAAGCGGATGCACGCGCCACGAACAATAGCACGAACAGGAAGGTCAGGGGAAGAAAAGAAGGAAATGCCAAAGTAGGGTAATTAGAGTACTACTGAGCAATTAACACCTATCAACTCACGGCGGCCAATCGACAGCAGCTGACAAGTCTGCTTGCAGAAACCTGCAAAACAGGATAGGGGAGGCATTGGATTGCAAAGAAAGGAGGGGAGGCATTGGATTGCAAAGATAGGAGATCTGTCATAGCAGAGCAAAGCAAACCTACAGAAGACCGGCAATAGAACACATTAGGCAAGATAAGCCAGGTCTAGGAAAGTACAAATGAAAGCAGGCTGCTGGATGCATGCCAGAAAATGGTAGGTGAAACATGCAGAAATGTAAAGGGAAGGTCAAGAGGTAATCCACGGCAGCCAAATGTAATTCAGCACCAAAGGCACCACAATAGTAGTTCCGGTAGTAAAACACATAAGATACCCTGTAGCTACGATTGTACATACACACCCCATGAACATCTGTGTTCACAGCACAATAGTATAAAGTGTGAAAGCACCCTACACACACCTGTGTATTCCCAAACACTGCACCATAGGTGTAAACACATGGGGAACTTTTAAAATGTACATGTTGGGAGCTGCCATAGCTGTAATTCATCAGCATGTGTTAGAGACTGATGGTGTTGTGGAGGATGATGCCAACAACCACCACAGGCCCCAGAGGAGGAGAAGAGTGTTCAGACCAAGGGTAACCTACCAGGGGCTACATGATATGGAGATAGTAGAGCATTACAGGGTGGACAGGGACATCTTACAGCAAATAGTGGAGCTGTGCAGGCCGCGCCTGAGAACCAGAAACAACAGAGGGGAACCCATCCCAGTGGACACGAAGGTATGTGTAAGCTTGTGAATACTAGCCACAGGTACCTTTCAAAGGCCAACTGGAGATATAATGGGGATCTCACAGGCATCGGCATCCAGGGTACTACACCAGTTCCTGGATGCCATGTTACACATGCCAATGGGCATATATACTTCCCCAAACTCAGGAGGAGTTGGCCAGCAATATGCATCACTTCCACTGTGGCACACTACCCAGAGGTACTGTGTGTGATAGACTGCACGCACATACATATCAAGTCACCACCAGGTGAGCATGGTAGACACTACATAAACCGCAAGGGATTCCACTCCATCAACTGCCAGGTCATGTGCAATGCCCAGGGCATTATCATGGATGTGTGTGCTGGCAGCCCTGGAAGCTACCATGACTCCCATATCTGGCATGCCTCACAGCTGTATCAGGTATTTGTCAGGGGGGACATCCCACATGGCCACCTTGTGGGGGATGCTGGCTATGCACTGGAGCCGTGGATGATGACTCCCATCAGAAATGCACACACACCCATGCAAGAACACCATAATGAGGCACACGCACAAACCAGAATCATCATAGAGCATGTGTTCGGGATGCTGAAATCACGGTTCTGGTGCTTGGACACATCTGGTGGAGCCTTGCAGTACTCTCCAGGCACGTGTGCCCACATCTTCATAGTATGTGCCATGCTACATAATATGATCCTGCGGAAAAGCTGCAGCAGGGACAAAATGGTGAAGGCCCTCATAGCCCACTGCAATTGCCAAGGCCATCACAGGCATAGAGGGATTCAGACCGCGAACACACTGTGCCAGCCCCAGTAGGCAGACGGAGGCGTGCCCAGTATGCCTACACCTTGGCAAAGAGGGAACATATAGCACATACTCTGACAGTGTAGACCCTACGGACTGACACACCTCTCCACCTGCACACACAGTAAAATGGATGGCACACAAACACGGCCACCTGTAAATTGTAATGTATAGGTGGCCCACTGTGTGAATCCTACATAGGCAGCCCTCAAACATTGTACACACAACAGCTATTGGAACATGGAATGTCAATACCTAAACGTACATGCGCCAATCAGCATATGTTGGTGCTGTGTATATAGGTTCCCAGGTACATCGGTAGGTACATGCCTGATTGTCAGAGGCCATACACCAAATGGGGCAAACAGTGTCCACTGTCGCCACAACATTGAGTAACCAACTGTCACTTAGTGGAGCAGAGGCAATCGCGGGAGCACATGTGTTTAAGCACTGTTCTGCACACACTCAGCACGGATTCCCTGCTGCGTTAATGAGGGCTCCACATAATGTAATCATGGATGTTGTGTCAAGGCATGGGTGTACCCATGACAGGTATTCACCCCAGCATGCTCCACCTACGGTCGTTGAAGGGTGTAGCACAGTATCGTGTGTGGCTCACTGTGATATACATACCCAATGCCGGAGCACATCCGTAAACATCACATGGACATACCATTAACTGGACTCATCAATATGTAAACTAACTGAGTTACCCATGTGAGTGCAGTATGGAGTAACAGTAGTATACCCACATAAAATGACATAACACATGTACAAATCCCAGATGCCCAAGTGTTAAATGCAGTGACCGTCGGGATGTTCCCGGTCCCACGCCTGCAAGGGATGTAACGTAATCCCAAGGCACGAGTAATGCATGTCGGATGCAGGTCATCAGATCATGTTTAGCACACGTAGCGGAATATGCGTGCCCACTGCTGGTAAGCAATGTTAAATATGACCATACGGATATGCGAAACAGCTAAGCTTCTCGAATGTCACGCAGATCACGGTCAATGATGTCCAGAACAGGTGAAACCAGCATTATTCACCCCTGTACTAATAGCCTGCTCTGAAGGGTAAAACGACCACTGCCAGGAGTAGAACACGCAATCATGTATACAATCACCTAACACTATTGCTAGCCAAGATGTACCTACGGTAGGGTTGCCACCTCTTCAAATGACCAATGTGGGACATACGTCAGATGTCTGCAGGCCGACATACACCCGGCCAGTACGACAATCAGAACTTCACTGTTTTGCCTAGATAAAAGCTTATTCTTGTAATGTTTTAGTTACTTATTCTGTTTCTTATAACATATATGTGGTTCAGATACAGAATAACTGTTTTATGCAACTATTACATAAACTATAGGAAATAAGTTTGTCCTAAAATCTCAGGACATTTGCCATGTTTACAAATATTTTGCAGGACACAACTGCCTAAAGAGGGACTGTCCCTCGCAAAGTGGGACAGGTGGTAGCCCTAACCTATGGCAGGTGTGTAATGTGACAGGTACAGACACAACGTGGAGTCCAGGAAAGAGTATACACCAAGTACACAATGCAAGGTGTACCTTGCCTGTGACTTTCCCTGTCACATATATATATATATATATATATATATATATATATATAACACATATATACATATATATAATACAGATAGAAAGGTGAATAGAGTGATATATGTGGATATATACGGATTCACCGATATCTGCTAATATAGGTCAACAACATTCATAACACCTTGGAGGTACAAATAAATAGGATACCGCCAACTATGGAATGTGTCACATACCGACACGTGTAACCATGAGGCTGAAAGACCGAAAGAACACAGTACCAGAACAGTAGAACCGCAAGTAATAGATGAGATATGAAGGGACATTTAGTTACCGCTGCCGGTGTTGTGGTCCACGTAGGTACTGTGTTCAACTGTGTTTGTGAGTGCCGTATTCTGTGTATGTGTGTGTTGAGGGTGCCGTGTGTGTGACTGTAATGTGTGTGTGTGTGTGTGTGTGTGTGTGTGTGTGTGTGTGTGTGTGTGTCTGTTAGTGCCAAGTAGAGGTAGATCATTACGGTAGGTGTGGGTATAGCTAGCCGTAGGCATACGGTTACCACCTGTCCCACATTAGAGGGACAGCCCTCCCTGGGCAGTTGTGTCCTGACATAAAACATTAAAAAGGGCAAATGTCCGAGATTGTAGGACATTATTATGCCCATATATTATGTAATAGTTGCAATAAATAGTTATGCCTGTATGTAAGAAATGTAAATGTTACATGCAATATGATAAGTAGCCAAAGTCCACAACAATAGGTATGTATTGAGGATAAAAGTATGTGCTATCCTGTGTACTGACCTGGCTATGTCGGCCTGTAAACACCGCTGTGTGTCCCGAAGTGTCCAACAATGGCCATATGAAAAGGTGGCAACCCATGGCAAAGAGGTTCTGTCACCAACACAACTGCAATGACTGCAAATATCTGGGACAGAAATACACGGGATAGCTATCATTTAGAAATATCCCTTTACTTATTGCTGCAATTCCAGAGGTATGGAAGTATCAACCTCACCTGCATACCATATAGAAATCAATTAACAATGGCCCAATGTAAAATCCCATAACAAAAAGTCTACTAACTGATAGCTCTTTAATTGGGGAAGGAGCCCACAAAATATATATGGAATATGTAGAAATGCAAGCCCCACAAACCTGTATATGCTATGTACACCCACCGACATCCCCCACACTAGAAACTATAGCAATACAGACTGTAATTACAGCACAAACATCCAGTCAGTCAATTACATCTGCAGAACCGTTAACATACCTTGTGAGAGACACAATTAAAGGTGCCATGCAAAATTGTAGCTGTTGTATAATGGAACAAACGGCGATGTTACAGGTTTTGTTTGCAATAGTCCATTATCAGAAGGTTGGGATGACAGGTACACCCACATGTTGAACCACATACTCTAGCCGTCACACACAATCCATGGGGGACATGAATCCAAACTATACTTGTCTCTACACATAGCAGTTGCAATTACACAAACAAAACACAATACAGGCCGTCCCCAAAGGTAGGCAAATGGGCAACCCCCCAAATGGAGAATTCAATTATACCCCACTGTTGCGTGTAATTGGTGAATGGAGTAGCTGCACAGCTGATGTGCAAGTAATTAGTCACTCAGGAACACCAATTGTGGTAGGAAACCACATGTTACAGGTATCGACGATATAAGGATGACTTGCCAGACATTCAAACCGTATGCTCATACCATATAACTGTTTAAACAGTGTAAGAGAGCGAAAGTCCAGAACGATAACAAGGTATGTAGAACACTCAATGTAAGTGTATGTATAGCATGTTTTGTATTAATTATGTTAGTGTATGTATAGCCTGGTTTGCATTAATTAAAAGTGTCCGCAATGCATAAAGTGGGAAAAGGTATTATGTAGTGATGTTTTGAGGAGCATAGCAATGCTTGTAGAAATCGCATGTCCTGCAGTGGGCCACAAGGTAAACATCACAGACACCACAAAGGATGCTACATGAGGGCTTTAAACAGAACAATTCCATACCACCCGTCATCAGTGGTAGGGTATGTCCAACAAGTACGTGCCATAGCAGGGGATAGTATATGTCGATATACTGTCACAGTAGGCATGTGTATGGGCATATAATGACAATGACATGTCTAAGATGGTCCCGCTGTGCAAGTATGTTTTGCATTACGGGATACTATGTAAAATATGTGTAATGTATAGTATTGTAGGTAGATATGGCAGATATTCTACACAGCATAACAGGCATATCATGCATACCAAAAGTATCGTCTATTGGCATGTACAATAACAGGATACATATGGCTTGTAGTCACAGTAAGCATGTGTAACTAAAAGGAAGGGATATGTACCCAGACAGAAATTGGTTCAGCAATATTCATATTTATGGAGACATGATAAAATGAAGTACTTAGGAGTATGGATTAAAAAGGATTCTGGTGTGGCAGCTAAGGATATGTGGGAAGAGACTAAACAAAAGAGAATGCAAAAACTGAGAAAGTGGAAGCTCTTGTTTAACCTAAAAACTAGAAAATTATTTGACTATTAATGTAAGCCTCTCCAGCCTAAACACTTAACACTCCCCCACTCATTATTGGATGGGGACATTCATCCCAACCCTAGCCCAAACTATACCCTTACCACTGTAAACCGCAACCAAGACAAAACTAGGACCCCTTACACCTACCAAACCTTCCAACTCACTCTCTATAGCACACCTTAATATACGTAGTATTTGCAATAAAATTGCTCAAGTTCATGCCCTCCTAGATGTCCACCTATTTTATATCCTATGTTTATCAGAAACATGGCTAAAACCTACTATTAAAGACAATGAAATCACCCCACCTGGTTACAATATCATTAGACTTGACCGTACTTCCAAAAAGGGAGGAGGGGTTGCAATCCTCTATAAAGCAGAGCTACAAGTAAGCACTATAAATCTTAACCTACCTTTGGTCAATAGTGCAGAAATAATTATCTCCAAACTTCAGGTCAACACATGTAAAGCCATAAATATAATCTGTATATATCTTCCCCCAGGAAATAACATTAATACACTTGAGTACATCCTTAACTGGCTTTCTATTAATCTCCCACAAGAAACCGTAGTCCTATGGGACTTTAATATTGATTGGAATTAATGTAATAGTACAAACCCCACCACCCATATTAACCTATATGGCTTCTCACAACTTATAAACTGCCCTACCAGAACTAATAAACTCAACAACAAAGAATACTCCTCATCAAACCTACATAGCAGGTACCCTTCCAGATGACCTAAGTGACCATTTACATTATCAGACATAAAACCAACCTAACTCTCCCTAACACTTTCAGAACAGTACACTCCAGAAAGCAATTTAACCCAGAACTTTTCCAAACAGAACTGAAACAATGTAATTGGTCACCATTAAAATCTTTCCCTCTAAATGAAGCAGTAGAATACTTCAATTCCACATTCTTAACCATCCTAGATCACCACGCAGCAACTCACTCTATTAGAACGAAAGCTAAACCAGCCTCTTGGCTCTCTAACAATACTAGGCAAAAAATCCTTCCCAGAAACAAATCCTGGGCAAAATGGCATACTACTAAGAATCCGACAGACCGCCAAACCTTTAGAGAACATAGAAATATTACAAAAAAAGCCATCCTGTTAGACAAAAAGAGCTTTTATCTCCAATAACAGCAAACCTCCCAAAAGGAACCTAGAACATTTTGGACTAGTATTAACAATCTTCTATTCCCAGGCCAATCTATCACACCCAACTCACAAGGCTCAAACCCTGAGAATCCCACACAAACAGCTAATGCCTTTAATTCTTTCTTCACAGATGCCATCCAAACTCTTGCCAGCCACCTATCTCCTGATACCTCAAATCTACCTACTTCTTCTACAAACCTACCCCCATTATTTCATTTACAACCAGTGTCCTTTACTTCCTCCCTTCTCCAAAAATTAAAACCTACCACCCCCTCAGCTGACAAACTCCCAGCAGAATTCCTGCAAAAAAGAGTGAAAGCCATTGCCTATCCCATTTCCATTCTGATAACTAGATCCATAAGTGAAGGAACTATCCCATCTATCTGGAAAATTTCTTATATCATCCCACTACATAAAGGGGGGAACTCCAGTGACTTTTCTAACTTTCGTCCCATAGCTCTACTATCCCCTATTGCAAAAATTATGGAAAAGTGCATCCATAAACAACTACTTAACCACCTTATCCATAACAACCTACTTGCCAACTGTCAACATGGATTCAGACCTTTACACAGTACCACCACTGCCCTGCTATCCTTCACAAACTGCATCAACATAACTGCAACAAAAATATTCTTTCATCTGCAGTCTTCATTGACTTATCTAAAGCTTTTGACATGGTTAATCACCAACTACTTCTACACATACTGAATTCTCTTTCACTTGATCCTCTATCTATGAATTGGTGCACATCTTATCTAGAAAACCAACAGCAGGCTGTACTCTGGCAAAATAAACTATCTAATCACCTTTATATCTCCCTCGGGGTCCCACAGGGCTCTATATTAGGCCCACTCCTATTTTCCATTTATATCATTGACCTGCAATCAGCTATTCCATACCCCACCTGCATTCAATATGCAGATGACTCTACTATAATCTGTTCAGCCACCTCTCAAACTGAACTTCAGTCTCTCACCCAAAAAGCTTTCAACACTGTAGAACAGTGGTTCTCACACCACTGCCTCCTCCTAAACCCCAAAAAAACTAAACTGCTACTCTTCACACCAACCTGAAAGTCCACCTCTTTACATTTCACTCTCACTTCCAACAACGGTACTCTTATTTCTACTGACCCAAACACTAAACTGTTAGGAATAACAATAGACAACAATCTCAACTTTGATACTCACATAAACACCACAATAAAATTATTTAACAAAAAACTAGTATTCCTTTACAGAATTAAACCCTATCTTACACCAGTAGCCATGACCGCTATAGCCAGAACTCACCTAATCTCTACTCTACTTTATGCTTCTCCTATATACACCAATCTCTCTAAAAACAACCTCAACAAACTAGCAACATCCTATAATAATATTGTTAGATTTTCTACAGGCTCTCCTTTTAGAACCCATCACTGTTTGAATCTAAGACAACTAGACTGGCTAGAATTTCTTAACCAGCTCCAATTTCACCAGCTCACAATAGCCCATAAGACCCTGTATCAGCCCAGCAATACTCCAATACTCTCTAGCCTCATTACACCATATAATTATCTCAAGAATCTACACTCCTCAAACAAACTACTGATCAATACTACCAAACCCAACAACTCAGCAGGTGACTCCTTGTTCTCTAACTCTGTTGGAAAATTATGGAATAAACTACCCTCTGAAATCACATCTCAGACTTCTCTCTCACTTTTTAAAAGGAATCTAAAACTATATCTCAATAAACACTGGCTATGCTCCTGTACTAACCCTGACTAACTCTTTTCCTAGTCACTAATTCTCACCCTACATCCTTTATTATCTTCCCTTTATGTTTCAGTATACTATATCATTGCATATAAACTTTATGTATATATGTATATTGTATCTTCTCACAAAATCACTATGAGTATTATAATTTGTACTTCCTGTGTGAAAAAAAAAACACATTAATGTTTTTATGTAACAATTGCTGTTTTTATAATATCTGTCATAACTTCTATATTAACGTTGTATGATTTCTTGGAGCTTTTCTCCCCGGGCCTCTACAGAAAATGGACATGTATCCAGCTAGACTAGCCCGGTCAATAAATGTAAAATAAAATAAAATAAAATAAATAAAAATAAATAAATGTATATGGATAGTAAGATGCAAGCAGTTAAAATGTTTTTAGTCCCTTTAGTATTATAAACAGGTCAGACATATTTTTATCAAGCAGAGGAGAAGTTGTGGATAGCAATTAATAAAAAGCTGAAGGATTTTATCTGGGAAGTGAAGATGGCAAGAGTTAAGTGGGATAAGCTGATTCTTCCAACAGAACAAAGCGGTTTGGGATTACTCGATTTGAAGGGGTATTTTCATTGCTACCAGTTAAGGCTTCTATACATAGCAGAAGCAGAAACCTATAATTCAAAATGTAAAGGGATGATTGAAACAAGGGGTGGGGGGAACTCAAGAAACAATGAGAGAGTAGGATTTTAGATGTTAAATCCTTAAGGCAAATAATAATAATCATACAGAATATTGTATTCATAAAGTAGCAGAAAGTATTTTAAGAACTAATCCAACACAGGAATGGAGAAAGAAGATTCTGTAGATAGGATGACTGCAATTATGGATACAGACAATATGGAAGAGGGGCTGGAATGTATTGAAGAAAACTGGAAAAAGAACCAAGGTATTGGGAGCAAATAATTAGAGAATGGAAGTAGAAGAATGGGAAGAGGCCAAGAACTTATTTAGACTGCAGGTTAGAGACTGCTTTCCCTATCAAGGATTATTATCAGTGTATAAGCAAAGAGAAAGAAATAGGGGGATCCTAAGCAAAAGACCAGCACTGGTATAGTTTTTATTAGAATCTAGAACAGAAGCTGCTGTTAAAAAAGGAGCAATTAGTAGAGCATATAAAATATTGCATGATAACTATAAGAATCAATCAGAGTAGGGAAAACAAGGATTGGGAAGAGAGACTGGATAAACAATTTGCAAACAAACAATGGAGGGTATATATATAAATATATATATATATATATATATATATATATATATATATATATATATATATATGTCTCCCAAATATGCAACAAAGTCTAGAAGATTTAAGGACCTTTGCTTGGAAGTGTTTACATAGGTATTTTTATACTCCAAGTAGACTCCAAAGAATTTTTCCTCAGGTAGACCGCAAATGTTGGAGGTGTGATGGGGAAGAAAGAAATAATTGGGAATATATATTTTTGGGAGTGTAATGAGTTGTCAGACTTTAAAGATTCATACAAACTACTGTGTCACACATATTGGGTGAGCAAACTGGTGTAACTAATGAAATGATTTTTTGAGCTATGATACAAACTGGAATTGCCTAGACACAGTAAGGCCTTGCTGAGTTTAATTCTGGTGGCTGCCAAAAAAGCTATTACTAGAAAATGGAACTCAAAGTCTAAACCAAAATGTACTATAAGTAGTGAATATAATAACAGAGGTAAAACAACTGGAATTGGGATCTTTAGAAAAAGGTAGGAGCAAATTACAGAGAAAAAATGGGAGTTGTAGAGGAAGAGTGAGGATTAAAAGAAGGTGGGATCTGAATGAGCTATGTAATGTTTGACTGACAATGACTGGATAGATTATAAGTGATGTATAATGTTTGCAACTAAAATTATGTCAATATTGTTTGTTTTCATTTATATAAATGTAATAAAGATGTTTTGGTACTTACGTATTATCGCAACCAGGTTCCAAATGTTTCATAATATGAAAGGGCTCAATTAAAAGTACATATAACCTTCAGTGTAAGGAGAAAGTGAAGTCAACATATTTTGATATAAAAGATAATATGGGTGGTAAGTTAGATTTTTAACACTGATACTGCTATATGACCTTTACATCAGTTAAAGGGCAATTCACTACATGTAATCACCATGCTTTGTCACATTCAAATACCGGTAGCTTTTGATAGCGATCTGATAATTGTACCAACAGTTTTACAGCACCTGTATGACAGAAAAATTGTATAGAACATGTGACACAAATGTAAAGAAAATTCTTACACTTAAGTACTTGTAATTTGAAATGGTAAAGTACTGGGCTGGTTATGTTCAAGTGACAATTAAAAAGCAAAGCAAAAAGCTTCTGTAAACAACTGCAGGCAGCCATCAAATAAAACATCATTGGGTAACAATAAAACTTTGACAGACAAAAAAAAATAAGACGGAATCTTTTACCGGAGCTTCATTTCAGAGGGCTGCTACACATCAGTCAAGGATCAAGAGTACCTGATGTCAGTCTTTAACATTGTAACATGAAGTCACAGTCACTTGTTTAGAACCTGGTTGTGATAATATGTAAGTACCGATGTTTCTTGTTTAAAAAAAACTGCCATTCACTAATGTCAACGCTCCTCATTATCTTTCTTAAAGGAAGCATCATCCACTCTACTGGTATATAAAACAAACACAACCTAGTTGCAAAGGTTATGTTTACAAAATAATGCAGCATCTGGTCTTGCTTTCTTTAGTTTTAGCCCTAACTCTACTCACTAACTAGCATATCCCATTTAATAAACGTCACTACTATGATCTTCACACTTCCACACAATCACTCATCCTAAAATCAGAAAAGAGTACAACAATCTGTCCCCAGATATTCTGATTCAACACCATTGAACTGCTATCTGTAAAATGTTCACAAATAAGAACCTTTCAAACAAATCATATATATCCAAATCTTATTACAAAAATCTAAACTCCAGTAGAAATCTAAGTACAAATTTCCTGTAGAATGTGGGGACCTTCACCCTTATCCATGACCTGATATGCATAATATTGACTTGAGCAATTGTTTACAAATAAAAATATAACACATAAATATCTGTAAAATGAGGAATAAAATAACAGACCTGCATAAGTGGATATCTCTGCATTCCTCTGACATGATCATGGCAACAGAAACCTGCCTTAAATTATACAAAAAAGATGAATAAATACTGTTTCTTGGTTATGACATTATCCACAATGATTGTGATAGTAAAAGAGCCAGTGGTATGCCATTGCATATTCAAATGCTTTTAACTTTTCCATGCACTTCATACAAAAAGCAAACATTAATGCCATGGAAGTCCTAGTAGTTGCACTTAAAATTAACTCAAAGAGATCAATATGTATAGCAACATTGTATATATCTCGTAGAGTAGGCAAATTATTTTCTAAAGACTTATTATCATAGATAACTACAAACATACTACATGAAACAATAATCCAAGTTGAGATTAATTTTGATTGACCCAAGTATACTCATAAAACTACCCTATTATCAGTCTGTATGGATTAACATAGTCAATACATATGACCACAAGGACAGATAATGTTAGTGGAAGAGAAAGCATTTTGGACTAAATATTGACAACAGATCCTGCCAAAATTTCCCATATAGGAATTATGTGTGACATCATTAGTGATTATAACACAGTTTTTGCCCTATCAGATCATACCAAAATACATAAAAGCATCCAATATATAATTGTCAGAAATACAATAAAATTCAATAAGAAAATGCAGTTGTTTATCCTTAGTCATGGCAACCAGGAACCATTAAAATGTCTGTCTTTAGATGATGCAGTAATACATTTCAGCAATACCTTCATCTCCATATTATATTCTGCAGTACTTTAGTTTAGGAAAAGAATCAAATTCTGCACCATGGCTTACACCAGAGACAAAAAAGCTAATGCATAGCATAGCATAATAGATAATATAGGTAAACATGGAAAAAATAAAGAAAAAATAAACCAATTGGCAACACTATGGACACTTATGACACTTAAGATACCATCCTAAAGGCAAAGCACAACTACTATACTAGTCTACTGAAAAAAAACACTGTAAATCTCTAAAGCAGTTTTGATCAACAGTCAATAAACTTATATGTCCTGGTCAAAAATCACAGCCCTTCTCTTTCAAAGATGAAACAAGCTATAACACAGCATGCGGATCTAATTCATACTACATAAATGTTGCAAATTCTCATAGTAAATCCAATGCACACATCAACAGTAAGTGCCATGGTTGCTGACACTACTACTGCCACCTCACTTACCACAACTCCTACCACCATGATAAAAAAAAAATTCAAAAATTTAAACCATCTCTCTTGTAGCCAATAACCTACCAGTAGAATATATCAAAACAGCTGAAACCATTGAATATCAAGTATCTATACTTATACATTTCTCTGTCTTCAAGAAGGAATAGTTCCCATACTCTGGAAACAATCATGTTATCTCCCTATATAAAGATCAATTGAATTATCAAACTACAGACCTATAGCCATCTTGTCCCTGCTCTATAAAATACAAAAACATGTGATCACATACAATGATCAACTACTTAATGGAGGACAAAGCATGGATTTAGGCCATGCCATAATAGAGAAACAGCATTACTAACTTTAATAAACTATAGGTGCAGTCTTTTCAACCAAACAACTCCAAGATGACCTGCAGTATTCCTTTGCCAATTTGAAAATGGGCTGGAATAATCTGAACTATTCCCAAATCCAAATAAAAGTAAACAAATGGTATTTTTCACCTCCAACCCAACAATCATACTATAATAACTTAACAATATCATTTGTTAATAATACTAAAACTGAGTTAGTGCAAAATACAAAACTACTGGGAAAATAATAGCCCAGACATTAAGAGCTAATCAGTGCATCCAACATGCAGTTCAAAAAATCTACCCATAAACTGGGAGAGCTATGAAGGGAAACTATTCTAACAGAATAGGTATGACTGTAGCTCAACCTATTTAGTCCATAGTCTCTTGTATGCCTCACCAATTTTCTCTAACCTATAGTCCTCTCAGCTAGCTAGACTGGAGCAATTTTATAATAAAATTACAGAATTTAAGTAACCATGTTAACTGAGCACAGAGATGCTGTGCCATCAACAATTTATTAAACTGTGAACTCCTCCCACAGAACTACAGTCACTGAATCAACACTTAGTACTTGCTCAAAAACGTAAATCATAATCATGACTATCTATATCTACATTTTCAAACTTTCACTGTAGTAGTCTCCTGTTTGCATGTCTGTAGTGAATCGGATTGGATAAAACATGCTTATGCCTTATCTGCTGTCTGTGTGCTAATATTACAGTGGGGGTCTGTACAGAAACTGTAAAATAATGCTGAATGTTCTAGTAATGAGTAAGTTTTCATGCTGTATATACTATGTTCTATAGATCCATCAGAGCTTAACATGCTGTAAATACTACATAGTGTATACCACATTGTAATCACCTGTTAGGTTATATAGTCCTGAGTGTTATTGTTTGTTTTTACTTTTAGCTCATTCAAATGCATGCAATCTGGAACTTTACTCCCTGGGCATCTGCTGAAAAGAGGTTTTGCCCAGTCAGACATTCCCAGTAGACAAAGTACTACAGAGATACATGTTATGATCAAGTATGCTGAACACTGATTACAATACCTATGGTTATTTACCACAAAACAGTCAATGGTCCTTAAGAGAGTATTGCTAACTTTATACAGCTGATTCACAGAGTTACAGGAATTTGCACAGCTCAAGATACTTGTGCATACCACAGAGCAGTTACTGGACACTGGCCACAGTCGCTATAGCCTTAAAAGCACAGCAGTCACCAAGTATTAAATAGGACAGTAGTGAACTGTCCAGAGCAGTTTCTAACAACTGGTCCTTAAATAATGTAGTCCACTAAAACACAGGGGGTAGGCAGAGATGGCTGAAGGAGAGATCCTGAATGTCATCACATTGCAGGTGGACAGCTTTTTTGTTATCCCTTCTTCTGTAACAAACTACCTATTTTTATCTCATAGCCAAAGCACAGAGGTGCAGTCATTTCATTGCAGTTTCACAGTATTTGGTATTCTGGTTAGGTTCCTGGCTGCAATTCCTTCTCTGTGGAATCTACATGTCCTTTCTTTGCCTGCATGGGTATTTGATGGCCACTACAATTCCTTTGCCATAGGTAAATATATTTACTCTTCCAAATTGCCTGCATTGCCAGTGGGTGTGTGTCCAGTGAGCATACAAGTGAGATGAAGACAGTTCAGCTGCTTGCACACTGTATTTTTATACTCAAAGAAGTGCTAGCTAGCAATCCTGTCTTAACTAGCAGTATACTATTTCATGATATTTTTACACTTTTTAGGACTTTTCTACCTATGCATTAGATGGCAGGTATCTTCGTGAAAAAAATATGTACTGAAATTCTCAGTCTTGTGAGAATGTATGCAATTCCTGACTGGTGACTTACACAGCAGTATCAGACATGAGAATGTCATGGAGGCCATTATGTGAAAAAATAGCTTTTCTCCCCATAATAGAATGTAATGACTTCTGATTACTTTGAATACTAGTTAATACATATTATATATTGACTGTCTTTGAACAAAATTAAATAGGCGACTGCTTTACTCCATGGTTTGTCTAATATAGTAAGAGGTACCACAGTATATTTAGTGTTGCACTTATGGAACAGTTTGCATATTTGACAGCCTTTAACTAATAAGTTCTAAATAATTTGTCAAATACAAATGTCACATATCCTTTCTTTATTCAAAAAATGTTATTACAAGTGCCCAGGTGCACTTCATGGATTCTTTTCAGCATTTTGTTGCATAGCTGATATGGAATAATCACTTTATTGGATTTGAACAACAGTCCTTAAGACATATGAATCTCATTAGGGAAAGTACAGTATAACTGGACTGGCAAAGTCTGCAAATAATCTTGATTTGCACAGTGATGTCTACTTTTCTACATGCACATTTGCACAGCATGAATTCACCTTATCATGTTGAATTGTTCACAACCAAATCTGCTCAAGACATTTGATTGCTGTATTGACACAGTTTGGAACAGTAAACACATAGCACAGTTCTTTCTAATCCAGTGGTTTCATATGTGACCAGAATATATCTTTATTGAAGCTTTAGATTCTGCAAGTGAGCCCTTAAAGCCTAACTTTCTTAATGCAATGTCAATTGTGATATTGCATTTTATTGCATTTTGCAATGGTATATAGCTTAAATTATTTTTTTTATTTATAAATAACTTCACAGTCTGTTGATGCATTCCCTGACAACAATGATGACTTTCTGTGCCCCTTGACAAAACAGTGCACACGGTCTCAGAACACATATCACCACCATTAACTAATAAATCTGATGAAGCTAGAGAACTGTTTAAGACAGACAGACAGAGTGAGAGACTTGTTTACATAAGCCAGTGAACAGTAGTTTTATTTGCATTAGTCACTTGCAAAAACAGTTTTCACCATTTATTTTCTATAGAACTGCAAACCTGAGAAAAATGGTTGCATGTTCTATATTTGCTGCATTCTCTGATTATAGTTGGGCATGGCTTCCTATCATGATGGTAGTAAACCTTGTATAAAATGGCACCTGGTGAGTTGAACAAACTGAACACATTTTGTGTTTAGCTGCATCAGCATGCCCATGCACAGCAATGAATTATTTTGTAGAATTTTGGATATTGCACTTTACTCTGACCGAATTATTCTGCCTGGTATTGGTAGATTTTAGCTTAATTTTAATTATTACATATGCTTATACCCTCGGTACTCCCATTTATTTGTATGCGCGTTTGTTTTGCCGCTCTGCTCTTATTCACAGCTTTACCCAATGTGAAATCAGACTGATGGTAGTATGCTCCCTACTTTGGCAACTCTCTCAGCAATGAATTGTGCACCTTTCTAAACTCATAATCATTGGCACTATGTCTCAGTTCAGTAATATAGGTATCAATAGACTCTTGTGAACAATTTTTAGTGAAACATAAATGGCAAATATAGAAGGAGTTCATATTGAATCGTTTTAATAACAACCAAAATCAACCTACTGTTCTGTTGTAACATTAAACATATAAATACCATAATGGGATTGTTTCCAGCTAGGGGAAGGAAAATTGTGACTTGCATCTCTTTGCTTTTTTTCAGCCACAGCAGAAGTAATACTGTAAAGGTTGAATTTCTGCAATTGCTGCATTTGGTTTTCTGCCTATCTGCCCTGAAGTATCAAAGATGCTGTTGGAGAGAGTGGTGAGAGGGATGATTTGTTGGCTGACTCAGTTCAAAGCTCTCAAACTCTGAGCACAAGACATCTGGACAAAGCTAAAAATAGTGGCAAGAAAAAGACCCAAAATCAGGGACAGATTTTAAACATTGCTCATAAAAACTTAGAACTTTTCTGGAATAACAGGTTCTGTGTTAGCATGCATTTTTGTGAAGCATATAAAAGCTGAAACTCAAATGTATATCATTTAGTGACTGCAGTCTTCAATGATTTGCCAGAAAACTGAAACGTTTATGATGAACAGACCAAAAATAGGCAAAAAAATCTGGATATTCTGCAAAAATCTGGACAGTTGAGAGGTATGTACATATGAAAAAATGGTGGCTGAGCTTACAAGCTACCAAAAGTTCAGGGAAATGGCTTTTGTCTGCACAATGTTCAATTCGGCTTTATTTGCTGATGTATGACATATTAAAATTTAATGAGAAGCAGTATTCATTTTCTAAAACTATTGATTAATTTGCTGATTTATACCTCCTTTTTGCACTTCTTTTATTCAAAGAGTTGGTTGGCTGTTTGTTTATTTTGGATTTTTTGCTTGGTTTCATGTTCATTGAGTTGTGTTAAATGCTCATTGACATGATGAAGTTCTCATGGTCATCTAGCAGTAACACTACCAATTTTCAGCTTCTTTCTATCAGGAAATGTGCCAAGTGAAGATGAGGGATGTGAATTAAAGCTGCTTGCTTGATGAGATTGCCCAAATTTATATGCAAGTTGAATTTCTTGGTAAATGCAATGCCTTCTTTGGTACATTGTAATGTTGCTTTATTATTCATATCAGAGTCAGACTTGATGGCAAGACACAAACACTAGGGAAACAGGTTGGCTACATCTATGTTTTTTACTAACATGGCAGCTGTGAAAGACAAGTCAGGAACATGTGACATGCATGCATGCTACCTTTCTTGGTACTGCTAAAAGCAGCACCGCACCACGTATTAGAGGCACTTTATTTAGATTCACCTCCTGAAGTGAAATACATTGTCATCTACTTCTGTGCCAACAGCACTTTGAGAGTCCAAAGATATTACCTTAGCTATTAGAGACATTCAGTTGGAGAGTGACTATACTGGGCTTTGTGCAATCCCAATACATGTATACAACAGTCCAGTAACACCATCAGTGCATACCATAAATGTGTTCTGGTTAATGACAAAAAAACATTCACAATAATCATAATAAAAACATTACTGCATACAGTTCTTTCCAAATGAGTTTTGTTTTATCCATTTTAAAAGATATGTACATCAGACCTAATCTGTTGTCCACTCATTTGCAGATGCCTTTTGATTGGTCATTTAGTGAGTATTTGCACTATTAAAGCTAATAATATAGCCCATTTAAAAATGAATATGAGTGTTAACCGCCCAATAACACCATTTATATTTCTGTCTTATGGTTCATATTTAATGAAACTGAATGAAACTTAGTGAATTAAGAGTAAAAAAGCAACTATGGTATACAGTTTTGAAGTGAATAAAAATGCCAGACCCATTTTAGAATACAGTGGCCAGTTCTGGCGATCATACCTAAAGGGAATTATTAGAGTTATAGCATGGAATGTGTTGTTGCAGGACACAGCAGAGTACATTACAGTGGGTCGGAGTGGCCAGGAGGGGTCAGGCAGGTGGGGGTAGAAGAATAGTGAGACTAATAGAAATCAGCAGCTGCATAAAGCTTAGGTGTATGTCAGGAAAACAAAACACATAATAGCATTGTTTCACTGGTACATTTCCATACTCAAAAGTTCAAGGACTCAAATGGAGTAGAAATGTAACCACACCACAATAACATAAACTAAAACTGGTGGTGGAAACTAAAAAAAAAAAAAACAACCCCCGGGATTCATGAAGCTTGCGTCAGGCGCAGGCATGGTGTAGGTGTAGCGTAGGCAGAATAACGCCAAATATGGCCATCGAGCGATTCAGGTACGATCCAATTCCACGTGCACTACTGGCGTATGCCAGAACTGCGCAGCCCTTGGCATAGGTATGCTAATCACCCCATGCACAGTGTTGTACCATGCAAATGAAGGCATATAGCGATTCATGAAGTGGTGCAGGCATAGCGTAAGCCCACGGAAATGTAAACCAAAAAACACGGTTTACATTTTCCCAAACAGAACATCGGAACTATGGAAGCGGACCAGACTCATGTATTACAAAGTTAACATATGCCAATGGCTAAATACACAGCCAATGGCATAAGAAAAGATGCACAACACCTAAAAAACAACATTTAATGTCATGTCCACAGTAACGCACAGTACAACCACAGGGCATGTGTGCGCAAACAGGAACACAAAGAAAATATATACAAATGTCATAAAATCGCAATGCAATACAAATCAGGATTTCACCATAATATGCAATGGTAGGCATGGTACACCACAACCAAGGTGCAAGTGTTGCTAAGGGCCTGCGACAGTGTTCAGCGTGGTAACTATGAATTAGTAGTCAATGCCATGCAAATGAGGCAGGTAATACTGAATCGCAAACGTCCTGCCGGATGAAGGATGTACCATACGGCGCAGCACTATAACACCGAGGAGTGGCTCAGAGGAGATACATGACATCAGCAGAGGGGTGTGCCACTGTAGCAGCAAGCACATTGGAGCAATGCAAATGTGGCCTGGCCATTGCTAAGCAAAGCTGCAGGACAGGGGTGGGGAGGAAGGTATAGAATTGTTTAGCTGAGAGCACATATGGTGCCCGAAAGCGCATGTGTACGGGGATGAAAACATGCCTGAAACCCGGTAAGCAGATGCACGCGCCACGAACAATAGCACAAACAGGACGTTCAGGGGAAGAAAAGAAGGAAATGCCAAAGTAGGGTAATTGGAGTACTACTGAGCAATTAACACCAATCAACTCACGGCGGCCAATCGACGGCAGCTGACAAGTCTGCTCACAGAAACCTGCAAAACAGGGTAGGGGAGGCATTGGATTGCAAAGAAAGGAGGGGAGGCATTGGATTGCAAAGATAGGAGATCTGTCATAGCAGAGCAAAGCAAACCTACAGTAGACCGGCAATAGAACACATTACGCAAGATAAGCCAGGTCTAGGAAAGTACAAATGAAAGCAGGCTGCTGGATGCATGCCAGAAAATGGTAGATGAAACATGCAGAAATATAAAGGGAAGGTCAAGAGGTAATCCACGGCAGCCAAATGTAATTCAACACCAAAGGCACCACAATAGTAGTTCCGGTAGTAAAACACATAAGATACCCTGTAGCTACGATCCTACATACACACCTATGACGTCATCTGTGTTCACAGCGCACTAGTATAAAGTGTGAAAGCACCCTACACACACCTGTGTGTTCCCAAACACTGCACCATAGGTGTAAACACATGGGGAACTTTTAAAATGTACATGTTGGGAGCTGCCATAGCTGTAATTCATCAGCATGTGTTAGAGACTGATGGTGTTGTGGAGGATGATGCCAACAACCACCACAGGCCCCAGAGGAGGAGAAGAGTGTTCAGACCAAGGGTAACCTACCAGGGGCTACATGATATGGAGATAGTAGAGCATTACAGGGTGGACAGGGACATCTTACAGCAAATAGTGGAGCTGTGCAGGCCGCGCCTGAGAACCAGAAACAACAGAGGGGAACCCATCCCAGTGGACACGAAGGTATGTGTAAGCTTGTGAATACTAGCCACAGGTACCTTTGAAAGGCCAACTGGAGATATAATGGGGATCTCACAGGCATCAGCATCCAGGGTACTACACCAGTTCCTGGACGCCATGTTACTACATGCCAATGAGCATATATACTTCCCCCAAACTCAGGAGGAGTTGGCCAGCAATATGCATCACTTCCACTGTGTGGCACACTACCCAGAGGTACTGTGTGTGATAGACTGCACGCACATACATATCAAGTCACCACCAGGTGAGCATGGTAGACACTACATAAACCGCAAGGGATTCCACTCCATCAACTGCCAGGTCATGTGCAATGCCCAGGGCATTATCATGGATGTGTGTGCTGGCAGCCCTGGAAGCTACCATGACTCCCATATCTGGCATGCCTCACAGCTGCATCAGGTATTTGTCAGGGGGGGACATCCCACATGGCCACCTTGTGGGGGATGCTGGCTATGCACTGGAGCCGTGGATGATGACTCCCATCAGAAATGCACACACACACCCATGCAAGAACACCATAATGAGGCACACGCACAAACCAGAATCATCATAGAGCATGTGTTCGGGATGCTGAAATCACGGTTCTGGTGCTTGGACACATCTGGTGGAGCCTTGCAGTACTCTCCAGGCACGTGTGCCCACATCTTCATAGTATGTGCCATGCTACATAATATGATCCTGCGGAAACAGCTGCAGCAGGGACAAAATGGTGAAGGCCCTCATAGCCCACAGCAATTGCCAAGGCCATCACAGGCACAGAGGGATTCAGGCCATGAACACACTGTGCCAGCCCCAGTAGGCAGACGGAGGCATGCCCAATATGCCTATGCCTTGGCAAAGAGGGAACATATAGCACATACTCTGACAGTGTAGGCCTCTACGGACTGACACACCTCTCCACCTGCACACACAGTAAAATGGATGGCACACAAACACGACCACCTGTAAATTGTAATGTATAGGTGGCCTACTTTGTGAGTCCTACATAGGCAGCCCTCAAACATTGTACACACAACAGCTATTGGAACACGGAATGTCAACACCTGAACAGTACATGCACCTATCAGCATATGTTGGTGCTGTGTGTATAGGTTCCCAGGTACATCAGTAGGTACATGCCCGATTGTCAGAGGCCATACACCAAATGGGGCAAACAGTGTCTGCTGTCGCCACAACACGAGTAACCAACTGTCACTTAGTAGAGCAGAGACAATCGCGGGAGCACATGTGTGTAAGCACTGTTCTGCACACACTCAGCACGGATTCCCTGCTGCGTTAATGAGAGGCTCCACATAATGTAATCATGCATGTTGTGTCAAGGCATGGGGTGTACCCATGACAGGTATTCGTCACCCCAGCATGCTCCACCTACGGTCGTTTGAAAGTGTAGCACAGTATCGTGTGTGGCTCACTGTGATATACATACCCAATGCCGGAGCACATCCGGTAAACATCACATGGACATACCATTAACTGGACTCATCAATATGTAAACTAACTGAGTTACCCATGTGAGTGCAGTATGGAGTAACAGCCGTAGTATACTCCACATACAATATGACATAACACATGTACAAATCCCAGATGCCCAAGTGTTAAATGCAGTGACCGTCGTGCATGTTCCCGGTCCCACGTCCTGCAAGGGATGTAACGTAATCCCGAAGGCACGAGTAATGCATGTCGGATGCAGGTCATCAGATCATGTTTAGCACACGTAAGCGGGAATATGCGTTGCCCACTGCTGGTAAGCAATGTGTAAATATGACCATACGGATATGCGCGAAACAGCGCTAAGCTTCTCCGAATGTCACGCAGATCACGGTCAATGATGTCCAGAACAGGTGAAACCAGCATTATTCACCCCTGTACTAATAGCGCCTGCTCTGAAGGGTAAAACGACCACTGCCAGGAGTAGAACACGCAATCATGTATACAATCACCTAACACTATTGCTAGCCAAGATGTACCTACGGTAGGGTTGCCACCTCTTCAAATGACCAATGTGGGACATACGTCAGATGTCTGCAGGCCGACATACACCCGGCCAGTACGACAATCAGAACTTCACTGTTTTGCCTAGATAAAAGCTTATTCTTGTAATGTTTTAGTTACTTATTCTGTTTCTTATAACATATATGTGGTTCAGATACAGAATAACTGTTTTATGCAACTATTACATAAACTATAGGAAATAAGTTTGTCCTAAAATCTCAGGACATTTGCCATGTTTACAAATATTTTGCAGGACACAACTGCCTAAAGAGGGACTGTCCCTCGCAAAGTGGGACAGGTGGTAGCCCTAACCTATGGCAGGTGTGTAATGTGACAGGTACAGACACAAACGTGCGGAGTCCAGGAAACAGTATACACCAAGTACACAATGAAAGGTGTAGCTTGCCTGTCACTTTCCCTGTCAGATATATATATATATATATATATATATATATATATATACACACACATATATACATATATATAATACAGATAGAAAGGTGAATAGAGTGATATATGTGGATATATACGGATTCACCGATATCTGCTAATATAGGTCAACAACATTCATAACACCTTGGAGGTACAAATAAATAGGATACCGCCAACTATGGAATGTGTCACATACCGACACGTGTAACCATGAGGCTGAAAGACCGAAAGAACACAGTACCAGAACAGTAGAACCGCAAGTAATAGCATGACGATATGAAGGGACATTTAGTTACCGCTGCCGGTGTTGTGGTCCACGTAGGTACTGTGTTCAACTGTGTTTGTGAGTGCCGTATTCTGTGTATGTGTGTGTTGAGGGTGCCGTGTGCGTTTCCGTGTGACTGTAATGTGTGTGTGTGTGTGTGTGTGTGTGTGTGTGTGTGTGTGTGTGTGTGTGTGTGTGTCTGTTAGTGCCAAGTAGAGGTAGATCATTACGGTAGGTGTGGGTATAGCTAGCCGTAGGCATACGGTTACCACCTGTCCCACATTAGGAGGGACAGCCCCTCCCTGGGCAGGTATGTCCTAACATAAAACATTACAAAGGGCAACTGTCCGAGATTGTAGGACATTATTATGTCCCATATATTATGTAATAGTTGCATGAAATAGTTATGCCTGTATGTAAGAAATGTAAATGTTATATGCAATATGATAAGTAGCCAAAGTTCCACAACAATAGGTATGTATTGAGGATAAAAGTATGCGCTATCCTGTGTACTGACTCTGGCTATGTGTCGGCCTGTAAACACCGCTGTGTGTCCCGCAAGTGTCCAACAATGGCCATAGGAAAAGGTGGCAACCCATGGCAAAGAGGTTCTGTCACCAACACAACTGCAATGACTGCAAATATCTGGGACAGAAATACACGGGATAGCTATCATTTAGAAATATCCCTTTACTTATTGCTGCAATTCCAGAGGTATGGAAGTATCAACCTCACCTGCATACCATATAGAAATCAATTAACAATGGCCCAATGTAAAATCCCATAACATAAATCTACTAATTGATAGCTCTTTACTTAGGGAAGGAGCCCACACACATATATATGGAATATGTAGAAATGCAAGCCCCACAAACCTGTATATGCTATGTACACCCACCGACATCCCCCACACTAGAAACTATAGCAATACAGACTGTAATTACAGCACAAACATCCAGTCAGTCAATTACATCTGCAGAACCGTTAACATACCTTGTGAGAGACACAATTAAAGGTGCCATGCAAAATTGTAGCTGTTGTATAATGGAACAAACGGCGATGTTACAGGTTTTGTTTGCAATAGTCCATTATCAGAAGGTTGGGATGACAGGTACACCCACATGTTGAACCACATACTCTAGCCGTCACACACAATCCATGGGGGACATGAATCCAAACTATACTTGTCTCTACACATAACAGTTGCAATTACACGCAACAAAACACAATACAGGCCGTCTCCCTAAAGGTAAGGCAAATGGGCAACCCCCCAAGTGGAGAATTCAATTATACCCCACTGTTGCTGTGTAATTGGCGAATTGAGTAGCTGCACAGCTGATGTGCAAGTAATTAGTCACTCAGGCACACTAATTGGTGGTAGGAAACCACATGTTACAGGTATCGACGTATATAAGGATGACTTGCCAGACATTCAAACCGTATGCTCATACCATATAACTGTTTAAACAGTGTAAGAGAGACGAAAGTCCAGAACGATAACAAGGTATGTAGAACACTCAATGTAAGTGTATTTATAGCATGTTTTGTATTAATTATGTTAGTGTATGTATAGCCTGG
This sequence comes from Protopterus annectens, assembly GCF_019279795.1. NCBI lineage: Eukaryota > Metazoa > Chordata > Ceratodontiformes > Protopteridae > Protopterus > Protopterus annectens. Next base: position 503,563,386 of record NC_056725.1, on the reverse strand, counting down.
TTTGCATTAATTAAAAGGGTCCGCAATGCATAAAGTGGGAAAAGGTATTATGTAGTGATGTCTTGCTGAGCATACTAACGCTTGTAGAAATTGTGCGTCCAGCAGTGGGCCACAAGGTAAACATCACAGACACCACAAGGGATGCTACATGAGGGCTTTAAACAGAACAATTCCATACCACCTGCCGTCAGTGGTAGGGTATGTCCAACAAGTACATGCCATAGTAGGGGATAGTATATGTTGATATACTGTCACAGTAGGCTTGTGTATGGGCATATAATGACAATGACATGTCTAAGGTGGTCCCGCTGTGCAAGTATGCTTTGCATTATGGGATACTATATAAAATATGTGTAATGTATAGTATTGTAGGTAGATATGTCAGATTTGCTACACAGCATAACAGGCATATCATGCATACCAAAGGTATCGTCTATTGGCATGTACAATAACAGGATACATATGGCTTGTAGTCACAGGACATTGTAATAGCATGATAGCTAATCTAAATGGAAGGGCTACCAAGTAACTATGCACAAAGGACATGTAATAGCTTCACAGGTTCATAGTAGGGTACTATGCAGTCTGGCAAGTCTATGTGTAAGCACCAGTGGCACCTCTCTAGGGTAGAGTCCTGTGAACACAGAGCAATGTGTTACCTGCACCTCTGCACAGTACAGCCACTGCAGTGATCCCTGGCATACATGTGTCTCCCATCCACCAAGTGAGGTATCACATGAACAGTGCTACTGAGTGTCCCTGCGTGATGTACATAGGAATCATGTTCCAAAGCATGGTGAGTGTCCGGTTTGGGAATGTAACCCTGAAGCACATCCCACTCATTGTTGCGTGTGTGCACATATCCATGGGCATGTTGCTCACAGTGGCTTTTGCTTATGTCGCGTATGTGGAGTATATCCATTAATATTGTTGTGGACGTTGGCCCTGTCTGTTCAGCAGAGGTCACCCCTGAGTATGTAGTATGCAAATGTGTACAGACGTGGTGTCTGTAGTTCAGCTGCATACTTTAACTGTCGGAGCTCAATAAACGTCATGGCGTGTTAATGTTGTGGTATGTAAAGCTGTAGCTGTTGTGTAAGGTACACCCTAAATGGGGTGTTGTACCCTTGAATGTGTGTAGAAGTCTGGAGTTCAGAGGTACAATGGGTGCCTATGTACCAGCTACACACCCAGTACAGATAAGTGTGGCCACGTAGAAGGATATCCATGCCACAGTGGTAATATGGTAATCACAGGAGTGGGTGCGACATATGTGTGTACTATGAACACGTACAATGTGACATCTATGTAGGGGACTAACACCTATGTGATAGTCAGTGGGTGAATGGTGTAATGCAAAGGTGATGTTCATGCACCTTGTGTCATGCAGCTTGAGGCCAAGATATTCATATCAGGTATCCGTCACAGTGACACCCATATGGATGGAGTCATTATCAGCTGGTGCATCAATCATGGCGCTTTGTATGCAGTGGTTTGTAAAGCTATGCAGGGAAAGTCCCTCTGTGCTAGCCTGTACCTCAGGGAAGCATATACCGAACATGAGGGGCCCTATGACTGAGGACTGTGGTATGTTAAGTGTAACTGAAATGCAGTAGGTACTATGGTATGCTACCCTCATTGTGTGTGTCCTGTCCATGAGCCACGTTGCATAACATCCTGAGACACTGGGTACGATGTGCAGGTGGATGTGTATGTTGTTAATACCAGAATGGAGAATGGTGCTGAAAGGCAATGAGAGGACAATGTAGGCTGTGTGGACCCCCGTACCATCATCAACTACCCTGGTAACTGTATGAAAGGAGTCCACCAAGTGTAAGAGCCATGCTCTGGCCCTAACAAGTCCAACCCGGGTGGCATCAAAGGACCGGAGCCCAACAATGTCTCTGTGAATGACGTCCATGATGATGTGCCCCATAGCCATGCAGAACAGTCCAGTCAGGTGTGTAGGGCAATAGTCCCACTTGTGCATTGTGGCACCACCTGTGTGGAGTGTGATAACTGTTGCTGTGTGCCATTCAGGGGCCACAATGTCTGATACAAGGCTATTACTGAATATGGTGGCCTAGTGGGGAGACATGTCGTTCAGAGGTTTGTGGACATCACAGCCTGGGATTTTGGAAGGTGACATGGGGCCAGTGTCCCAGGACATATAGAGTGCAGGTCAGTACTGTGTAGGTGTGACTGCAGGGACACCGCAATGTTCCTGCATGGATTGTGGCCCTGTAGTGAGTGAGAGGGTGTAATGTTAGCATTGAATCCATCTGCCAGCATGTTGCCAACATCACCTGGTTCTGTAATGTTCCTGAGTGACTGTTGTATGTGAGAGCAGATGTGGGTATTGTCATTGACTACTGACATACCACCATAATGCCTTGTGGTACACCTCGGAATGTGTCGCAGTAATGTTCACGTAGCTAGTTTTGGAGTATGTGATGAGGGATCCCATGGCCCTACCGAGGCTGACTAGTGAGCTACCCCACCCATGGGATTGTACACCACTGTGCAACAGCCTCCACCTGTTGTTGTAAATTATGTCCATGGAACTTGACCCCCAGAGTGGCGTCTGTTATCTGGTGGGTACCATCATGGCTCTGTGTGGAATAGCATGATCCATGCAGTCATGTACGTGCTAATGAAGTGCACTGGGGTATGTTTCAGCATTTGTATGTGCATTGTCCATCTGCACGGGTGTCATGACATTAACTACTGCTGTCATAAGATGTCTGTAGTAGGTGTTGTAGTACTCATGTACTGTGTATGCCATGAAGGGTGTGGTGCTGGGATGTGGCTAACAAGGGTGATTAACATATGTTCGGAATCCACCAATGAGGGGATAACCCCAGGTGTGGAACACCAATCACATGTTGGTAGTGTTCATGTCAAGGATAATGTTAGTCTTGGAGGTGGTTTGTATGGGTTGATCCAGCCGAGTGGAGGTTATGACTCATGTACAGCATTGGCCTAATGTGTCGGTACATGAGTGGCTATCCCAGTTAAGTGTGGGGTAGTGTCAGTCCCACATCAGTAGTAGCTGTCTGAGCCCTACTGTCCAGTACACCAACAAATGAGGTCTGGTAACCGTGGGGTATGTTGTTTAATCCGTAGCTTGTTACAATGTGTATAGCAGTTCTGGACACAGTTAGTTGCACATGGAGCACCTCTGCTGCATTGTGCTAAGTAACTAGCCAGGATGTATGTACAACATAGTGGAATATGGGAACACCTCAGCCATGGGTGTGCCGGTCCAGGTATGTGCCTGAAAGGTATGGTCTGTCTATAACCTGTCATTGCAGGTGTGCTCTGCAGAGCCTAGAGGCAGGTCCCAGTCACTGCAGAGATATTGAAGTGGTGCATTATAAGGTGTGCCTTGCCTGCGTGCGTCACAGAGGAAGATGTCAAGCATTGTGTCACATGACCCCATGTTTTGTTAGCCAGTTCCCGTTCTGGTGGTGACTGTTATTGGAAACTGTGCAAGATGGGCAGTATAGAAGCAGCAAGAGCCTTATATGTGATCTTTACTCCCAGGGCTGACAGGTGCAGGTCATCTGTGCCAAAGCATCATGTTGTTTGACCGGGTCAGTCAAAGCGGACAGATACCAGATGCCTGTGAAATGACAGCAGAAGCATAGGCAACTGTTGATGTGACACAGTCAGTCATTGTACAGTGGTATCAGGTCCGGATGAATGCATAATGCTCCCCAGGGCTTGGCCCACACCTTCAGGGCTACAAGACTGGTGAACTATTGCATGTCCTTGCACACGTAGTCTGTGAAGTTGCATCTCAGGGCAGTCACACTAACTCGGAGAATGACAGTCACATCGTACCTGGTGAGGTGTGGCATGGGTGCATAGGTTATGTTGCAGAACCAGTTACCCGACAGCAAGATGTAAGTGACTATCGCCTTGTGTAGCCTGCTGAGTGGAACAGCAGTGTGACCGCCTACAGAGTCACCTAAGACTGGTGTGTTGTGTATGTTATAACACCCTATTGGCTGTATGTGATGGGCACACATGAGTCTGTGGGCTATAAGTTGGTGTTGTTGTGTTTGGTGAGTGACTGCCTTTGGTGCCTACACAAAGTATGGAGAGGTACTGCACAAGTTGTCCTCGTATGTGTGGCCTGTGGTGGAGAACATGTGAGACTATGTGATGAGTGGGGTGTGTTGCGAATGTTACACATCCCCACATGACTGTCAGGTGCAGTCAGGGTTGGTGACAGTATTACCCCCAGCAGGGCTGCATTTGTGCGTCCCCCACAGGCTGTAGTGTTGTATGTTGGGAGGTGAGCATTGACTGTGTACATGAGACAATTGCTCTATTGCCACATGTATGACATATCCATCATATAGACAGGCAATAGCACTGGTATGTGACAGTTGGACATGGCTGTATATACAACCATGTCTCACAGGATATGTGAGTTACATGTGTACAACAGCTGTTGTACTGTAAGCAAGCTGGAAATGTGAGGACAGACAGTGTACCTGTGAGAAATGGTGTGGAATGGGTGCTATATTAATCAGTAGCTCATGACATGCTCACAAGTTCTGAACAAGCGCTGAGCATGAACATACAATACAGATAGGGTGTTGGATAATATCAACCCACAAGTGGTGACGACAGTCATAATTGGTGGCACTGCATTATAACCCTGCTGAGTATGGTCTGCATGTCCATGAACCATTATCAGTGTAGATGTTAGCAGTACAGATGTACAAGACAGTATGGATGTTTGATTACAAATACCTTTGTATGTCACAGGAGTGTTCTACCAGTGGCCTGTTGACAGACTCACAACTACAAAAGGTGACAGAGTGACATGCGCATATCACACCAGTGCCAGCTACAGTAAAACAGGGTTAATGTGTTGTACTCCACCCTCATTGTAACCCATACCACACAGACAAATTTCAGGCATCTGTGTATGTAAGGATGTGAATGGCCATGACCTATGAGCAATAGCTGTCTCAGTGTTGTGAACAACATGCAGAATGGGCTGTGTGGGTGAGGTGTGTGACATATGTGCACATTCTGATGGATGATATCAGCATTGTCACCGCTAGGTGAACATCCCTGTACCCATTAACTACAACCTAGGCTGTGGTCAACATTATGGACACTGTGTAAGGGATGGTGCTGTGCAGTACACCTCCCTGACTTGGTGACGTCTCCAGGCCCCTTAGGTAGTCATACGAGGTACCCATGTCATGACACGGTGCCATCCATGAGCACGGAGATGATTGGACAGGCATACACAGCACTTGAGTGACCAATAGTGGATCACATATCACCTTTAAGGGGTAATGGCCATGTGTGGATGGGCGATACCAGCCTTCACAATCCTCACCTCCACTATGCAGCATGCTGTCTACCTTGCATAAAGACATTTGCTACATTATGATGTTGGACATGGTACATGTCCATATCCTGATCTGAAAGACATACATCATGGACAGCCACCATCCTAATACTAGGATTGCCACATGCTGGACAGATCCCTGTGTCATACATGTGACATACTCCTGCCATACCATGCAACCCTGTCCATCAAAGCTGCACATGTCATCCCTGTCATACATGGTGTGATGGCCGCATGGTAGATGTAGTATCACCTGTCTGGATCAGTAATGTGGCACTGATGCACCTCGCGGTGGCATAATGGCTGTCGGATACAGCTAGGAAATCTTGCCCATACATGCTATAGTTGATAACCATCCCTGCGAATGATGTCCGACTAGCCATTGTCCCATGTCTATCACATGTGCAACACAGGCGATCCATGGCAGGATGTTGAACAGCTGTACAGTGCTGTGTAGATGTATATGGCAAAACACATGCATGTACAGATTTCCATGCGTATGTGTGCATTGTCACTGCTCAAGTCCATTAAGGCTGAGTCCGTGTTGATATGTGACATATACACAGCATCAAGGTCAACAGCATTACCGTGGACACATCCAGGCATGTGCAGATAGGTAAGAACACCAGTGCAGGCAAACAGACATGCCCACATCAATACAGCATTCACATGGGGTATGAACACTGTAATGAGGTGACACACATATATGGTGATGATATCCAATGCATAACGGGTGTTACATGTGTGTGACACAAACATGTCAGTCGTGTCATTGTCATGATGATTTGCAAAGATAACCATGCAGATGTACTAGATGTCATAGAAATGTATGTGCAGCAGTATCTCTGTACATCTCTGAAACTGTGATCTGTCACCATCATTATGTCTTACAGATAATGCCTTGTACACGCCTTCCAGCGTACAGCCACCAAGAGGATGATGTCTTCTTCCCATACCTCCATGAGAACTATGAGGTGTTGTTCAGCCATGTGCCACAGCATGCCCAGCAGCGGGATGACCTGTGGCAGGATCTTTGCAGGAGGGTGAACGATGTGGCTGGCCATAACTGCACCTAACAGCAGGTGCACAGACACTGCACGGACTTGATACAACATGCAAAACAGCGTGCCACTGAAATAGCAAGGGAACAAGGTGGAACAGGTGGTGGGCCACCAACCCAGCCCCCACTCACACACACTGAGGAGCTACTGGCCAGTCTGGGGACACCCTCAGAACAGCATCCACAAACACTAGCTGCCATTGTGGAGGTGGGTGTCTCCCAACCAATGAACCTGGAGCTTCCTGGTAAGTCAGTACTGCACATATGGCTACTATATCCCATTTACGTGCATATGTCACTGTACATTATGTAATGTAACAACATGTGCATACTATATGCTATTGTACAGGTGAATGTGTTAACATGCACAGTGCACCCTGTGGCTGTCATACAGTCATGGATAATGTTCATACTGCTGTGTCACCCCTATACAGGTACCTCTGGCGTGCCGCACAGACATGTGTCCATTGCAGGTGAGACTGTCATCAGTATCAGGCATGTTAAAGCATAGATCTATTCACCATGTGGCCAGTTAACACTTGTACACTTCATGTTCGTTCCATTCACGATATACAGGTCACATCATCCACCATTCACACAGGCCACCTATGTGCAGTATATACAAACAAAATGATACACCGACATGAAACCACAGTATTTGTCATTGCTACATGTGTGGTCAGCTGTGCATACAATGGTGGAGGTGTTCTATAATGGAGGTTTATGTACTATACATCGGAACAACACGTGTGGTACGCAAACAGTACTACACAGTGAGCTGTGATATGGGCAGCCCACAGGAGTCATCATTGTGTTATATGCCCCTGCAATGGGTGCACACATTGTGATGTGCCATCTGACATGTCCCAGACACATAGTGTATTGGCTGCAATAATGTCACACTATCCCATAACCCATAACCCACATACCACACATACAACCTGTTGTCTGCATAGCCCTGTGGATGGTGACATATCTGACATCTATGGGTGTATGTCATATGGGACAACACAGACATGTGTGATAGATGGCCATCACACACATTTGTCCAACACATGTGCACACATGGCCATGGGGGATGGCCAGAGATATGTAGCCACACAGTAGATGTGATGTGTATTCACCCTGTTTCACATTGTCCACACATGGTCCAATTATAGCCTTAGTTGACCGATTATACAGTTGATGTGGTACACTGGACATCCGAAAAGCCTGTGCACAGCTAGTGGAGGTGTCACTGGCGTCTACCATATAAGATGTGTTGAACATCATGCCTGTGTCATAGCATGACAGTAGTCACCTCTACAGCTTCCACAGACATTGACACCACATCAGGCCACAAATACAGTACATTTCCCTTGCTGCTGTAGGACATCACCATTAGCTGTGCACCTTGTGTGTTTGGTACATCAATGTCATGTGGGACATGGTGAATTGACAAGTCTGCTATGTGTGGCCATGGTTGCCAGGCAGCTAAGACTCTGTAGTTTTTGTGCAGGGGTGCCATCTGTAGGTCCTCCAGTTGCCTGTCACATGACACAGCATGATTTGGTGTGTATACACCTCAGCATCATGGGTCACAATCCACAGTTATGTCATGGGTATGCATGCAGTTATGGCTATGCAATGTGTACATATTATGCACTGTATAACAATATAGACACCTCATGATGCCATGCAATGGCACAGTGTCTGTACTTCACACTGTAGAGCAATGTAGACGGCTCACACTACCCTTCCATGCACATGCACATTTGCTAAACATGCATTCTATCTGTAGGGCATGCGGACAACATCGCAATGTAATGCCCATTACGACGCTGTACATGTGTCAGGACACCATTGTGTCAGACATGTATGCATGTTAATGCACACGTCAGCAGATTACATGTCAAGGTCATATCAGCCATGTGTACTGTTATCCTGTTCTGGTCCACATGGTGTATCACGGGGATGCATGCATACTACCATGATTGTGTGAACTGCATGGCTACTGATATGACACCTGCTTGCTGTAGTGTGCACGCCAGGGGGTATGCTTACTAACACTATTAATGTCTGAGCTGCATGCCGTCTGCTGTATCACAGGCATGCTGCATGCCATCTGTCAAATCACATGCATGGTGTGTGTGTGTGTGTGTGTGTGTGTGTGTGTGTGTGTGTGTGTGTGTGTGTGTGTGTGTGTCTATTGTAATTTAGAGTCATTCTTTGCATTCACAGGTGATGTAGGTGTGTTACCCTCCTGTGGTCCATCTGATGTTAGTGTCCCCACAGATACTAGCAGTGATGAACTTATGCATGAGGTACAGGCAGGATTGTCAGGGGCTGAATCTGTGCCAATGGTTGCCATCCCAGCTATGTCCCCCTCTTCCCGCACACAGTTCTGCTGCCAACACATACCGCATCACCAGTGGCCATAGAGGAAGGACAGTCAGTGTCTGTTAGTGTGGAACAGGAAAGTGTGGTGGCTACAGAAGGTGTGTCTCCACACCATGGTGTCATTGTAATGTCTGCAGATGTGCCACACAGGCATGTGGCCAGTGCTGCTCATAGGAGGACCTCTGGCAGACATGCACCTGCAGGATAGAGTGCAGCAGCTGGTATTACCAGACGATGTTCAAGACTGTAATGGCACCACAGGCATGTGCTGATTGGCAGAACAGAGAAAGGCAGAGGCTGCAGAGGGCTGCTATCCATACCCTAAATTACAGCAACCAGGCATTGGCAAATGCTCAACAGCAGATTGCTGATGTTCTGGACAGGCGATTGGGTGACATGGTCGGAATCCTTGACCGTGGCATGGCAATCCGCGAGCATGAGCTGTCTGTGCTGGAACATCTGGTAGGAGTGAGGCGTAGGCCATGTGGACGTAGGCCAGCTACACCACCTAGTGCAGGTCAACGTGAGCGTGCCACCTCACATGCCCGCTCCCATAGTGCCGGTAGCAGTAGCAGTGCAGCTGGTGCTGCTCTGTCCACACCAGGACTCAGCAGGCCACATGGACATGGCCCTGGATGTTCCCAGTGGGGACACGGTTCCAGTGGACATGTGTCACCGGACAGTAGCTAATCTGTACCTCCACCTAGTAGTGCCCGTGCAACCCCTGGCAGGCACAGGTCATGTGGCCATGGCCTTACACAGTGAGCTATACAACCTGGCCTGTACAATCTGGAGCTGTCAATAATACCCCTGTGTAGGCCTCACAAAAGGCAGAACTGTGTGCACACATACACACACACACAGCAAACACACCTGTAGGGCACCACAACACCCACATGCATACTGAACAGACATGTCCAATCATATCACCGGCCCTTACCCACACAGATGAAGTCACCCATTGGTGCAGCCTATGCCCCTGGCAAACATTATGATCCTGTGCATATGATGAAGCCTGTGCCACATCCCTGTCATCCACACCATCGGTTCAGGGACATGCTCAAATGGTCTGATGCACAGGGTGAACAGAATAGTGAGAAGTGTATATTACATTAGTTGTGTACGACTAGTGAGGGAAGTGTATATTACATTAGTTGTGTAAGAATAGTGAGAGACATGTATATTACATTAGTTGTGTACTGTTGACACACACCAGACATACCATGTAGTACAGGTGTAGCATGCATTGTTATATGTTCACAGTATGTGTCTCGGTAACAACAGTAACAGCATGTTGGTAATGATACCCTGGTTCCATCCTTATGGTCTACTTGCATGTGCCTACAGGTAGCAGTGTTTGCAGTCTCTCATGTGTAACTGTGGAGTACTCACAGGCACATATGGCAATGTCAGCATGCTATACGTAGCCTCAACCGGACTGCTGGAAAGGCTAACATACCACAGATGTCCACACATATACTGATTCAGCAGCATGTGTGCAGTTTAATAGGCTACAGTGGCTAGAGACGTGACATCCATACCAGGTCACATCACAGGTATGTTGACATGGTGCAGGGGTTGTACACAGCGGTCTGGCCAATGATAACATTAGAGGCCACTTGATAGCATGAGGCCTCACTGTGTAGCAGTAATACCCTGTCACATTACAGGTACATGCCCACACTCACGGGTCAACAACACTATAACACACACCCCATGGTGTTGAGGTGAGGACACTTGCCTATGTGGTCATCACCCTCACAGTACTGTGCACCCACACGAGACACAGAGAAAGGACATGTACAGGTAGCCAGTACGGCTGAGACCGATGGCATCAACAGGGTAGTAGACTGCATCACCATGAGGGGTTATGGATCCTTTGTGTTCTGTATGGTAGCATACATCCTCACCCATGCACCAGACAGCCATACATACATACACACACACACACACACACACACACACACACACACACACACACACACACACACACACACACACACACACACACACACACACACACACACACACACTGTGGAGACCACAAATGTCATACACATACGGATAGCTGATGTGTGTGATACACACCACTCCTGCCTACGATATGCTTTCCACACTGCAGTATGTACAGATGTCTACAACAGTGTACAGGGGTGTGTAACAATTGGGATGTATTCGCCACCATATGTGGCATATATGGTCACACATGGAAACACACATGGCAGTTCTGTGAATGATATACCTGCTATATGATGATATGTCTGACAGACATGCAGCAGTATTGGCCGCATTATGTGTACCAACGCTATGTCTAGCAATTGTGCTGCTATGTGCACACAGGAGGATGTAAGTGTTACAGGTGTCAAGTGATGTACAGTCGGTAACACCCGACCGCTGTGTAGGTTTTATGTCTTCACAGTCAAGTAACAGTAACATAGCGTACTGTTTGCACATGTAATGGTAGGATGGCGTGTGACACACCTGTGAGCCATCCCCAGCGAACATCCATCTACACAGGTGGATCACCACTTTATGTACACACATCCATCCATACCTGATGTACATCCTACCGCACTGTCAGTATGTCACCATATACAGGTGTCAATGATGGGGCTGCATTGCAACTGCATGTTGTAGTTAGGCAGAGATGAGTTACTTACATCAGCTACTGCACATGCATGGTAGCTGCATGCACACTACAGTTTGTACATGTGTGTTGGTCCTACATGCCTGTCATGTAGCCATGTTTGTATGTATTGCAATTGGTGGACATGTGTGTTGACATACATAACACATGGACTGTTGTATGATATGATGGGTGTCATGGGTAACTAGTACAGAGGGAATGAGTCCTTGGTCAACATTTCTACCTCATGTACTGTTAGCATTCAACAGCCATGGACCCACCTTTCATTTGCATGCGTATGATTGCTGTAGCCACTTGTCTGCATGGAGGACAGCACAAGCTATGCTATGTACATATGTGTTGTGTGTATGGTCCATGCACATATCCACTGCAATTACATGTATGACATATCCAAACATGTGTGTTCATTGGTGTACAGCGACAGTCATCTGTCACAGCTGTGTAAGACACAGGGCCCCTGGTATGTGTAGAGCCGACCTGGCTATGTACAGTGGTATCATTGCAATGCACAACACATGATGGAACCCTGTCGTTACATGTGTAGTCTGCACAGTTGCTGTACACCTATGTACAGTCCACTGGTCATGAGTCACACGGTGTTGTGTTGAGGTATGGCTGTGTATTGCTGGTCCAACAACATGGTGATGTCTGAGGGCTTCATTGTAGACTGCGGTGTGTACCTCTGTGATCTGCACCTCAGACATCTGTAATGGCTCCCGAGTGTATAATGGTCGATACATGTGAGTGGCCTTCATGTGCGTGGGGACAGTAATACCATACTGTGCCCTTCTGTGTTTAGTATCCGTGTGCATGCAAGACGGCCCTTGCAACTGCTAAGTGTGTGAGCATGTCCAGTGCGCTGTTGTTTAGTTGGACATACAGTACATTCCAAACTGCACCCTTACGTGTTTAGAATCCGTGTGCATGCAAGACGGCCCTTTGCAACTGCTAAGTGTGTGAGCATGCCCAATACGCCATCATGTAGATGGACACACAGTACATTCCAAACGGACATGTGATACTAAGTGCGTGGGCATGGCCAGTGACACCTTGTGTCGGTGATGTGCCCCTGTGTATGGGCATGGCCATTGACATCCTGTATAGCGATGGTGGATATCCAGGCAACAGATGTCCATTTTCAACGCCACGATGGATGCCTACATTGAACACACTGGTTGACTGTCTTGCAGGGTGTACTGTCTGTGGCACGTCCCGTATCTATGTAGTGTTGTTGTAGTGCTCCGTAGATATTTAGTTACCCCGATCACACCACTGCCGTGTGTTTGTCTACATCTACCTTGGGACAGTAATATGCTTTCAGACTGCTCACTCTCTAAACATTCCCTATCGGAGTCCTTGCCTTTGCGGATGATGTCACCCACCTAGAAGTATGCCTCTGGGAGTGCTGTGTTCAGTAATCTTGGTAGCACGATCTGTAAATGCGTAAAGCTGTAGTGTGGTAAGGTAGTTAGGTGTAAGTTCGACTCCCAGCCCAGCCAAGTGTGTGCCTCTGTGTGTGTGTGTGTGTGTGTGTGTGTGTGTGTGTGTGTGTGTGTGTGTGTGTGTGTGTGTTTCCAGCTGCCTGGGGACACGGTAATGCTTTAGATGCCTCACACCACATACATTCCCTATCGGCATCTTTGCCTTTGCGGATGATGTCACCCACCTAGAAGTATGCCTCTGGGAGCGCTGTGTTCAGTAATCTCAGTAGCGCGTTCTTGTAAATGCATAATGCTGTAGTGTGATAAGGTAGTTAGGTCTGTGTTCTAATCCCAATCCTGCCACGTGTGTGTGTGTGTGTGTGTGTGTGTGTGAGTTTCCCGCTGCATGACAACAGTACATTGCTTTTACCCTATTCACTCTCCATAGAATCCATACGGCATCTTTGCCTTTGATGCTGATGCTAGCAAGCTACACGTATGCCTATGTGAATGCTGTGATCTAGTAATCACGGTAGCGCGTTCTGTAAATGCGTAATGGTGTAGTGTGATAAGGTAGTGTGTGTGTGTGTGTGTGTGTGTGTGTGTGTGTGTGTGTGTGTGTGTCTGTGTGTCTGTGTGTATGTATATATATATATATATATATATATATATATATATATATATATATATAAATATATATGCAATGTAGATAGATATAGATATGTATGTGGATATTAGCACTATTGAATATGCTGCATTATCTGTACGTGATCACCTTTAATGTATGTAAATCTGCTATGGCTCTGTGATAGTGCATACTGTGTGCTGTAGTGATCCTGGGTTATAGTTGTGTAGTGACCAGTTATTTTGTTGCTGGGTATTACAAGGGACATTGAAAACAATGATAGTACAGCACCTTTAAACAGTCGTGTGCACATCTCAGCAACAGTCAGCAGTGGTTATTACTTTGGAGGATGAGTATGGCTCATATAACTATGTATTAACTAACAATATTATGCAAATCAGGTTAACATTACTGACTCCCGTTTATCCAGAGGTTGTGATACAGATCCCAAGAATGCATGTGTATATACTGACAGGTGCAGGACAGCAATATTGTTGAATGCATGGACGGGTGTATGTCATATGGGACAACACAGACATGTGTGATAGATGGCCATCACACACATTTGTCCAACACATGTGCACACATGGCCATGGGGGATGGCCAGAGATATGTAGCCACACAGTAGATGTGATGTGTATTCACCCTGTTTCACATTGTCCACACATGGTCCAATTATAGCCTTAGTTGACCGATTATACAGTTGATGTGGTACACTGGACATCCGAAAAGCCTGTGCACAGCTAGTGGAGGTGTCACTGGCGTCTACCATATAAGATGTGTTGAACATCATGCCTGTGTCATAGCATGACAGTAGTCACCTCTACAGCTTCCACAGACATTGACACCACATCAGGCCACAAATACAGTACATTTCCCTTGCTGCTGTAGGACATCACCATTAGCTGTGCACCTTGTGTGTTTGGTACATCAATGTCATGTGGGACATGGTGAATTGACAAGTCTGCTATGTGTGGCCATGGTTGCCAGGCAGCTAAGACTCTGTAGTTTTTGTGCAGGGGTGCCATCTGTAGGTCCTCCAGTTGCCTGTCACATGACACAGCATGATTTGGTGTGTATACACCTCAGCATCATGGGTCACAATCCACAGTTATGTCATGGGTATGCATGCAGTTATGGCTATGCAATGTGTACATATTATGCACTGTATAACAATATAGACACCTCATGATGCCATGCAATGGCACAGTGTCTGTACTTCACACTGTAGAGCAATGTAGACGGCTCACACTACCCTTCCATGCACATGCACATTTGCTAAACATGCATTCTATCTGTAGGGCATGCGGACAACATCGCAATGTAATGCCCATTACGACGCTGTACATGTGTCAGGACACCATTGTGTCAGACATGTATGCATGTTAATGCACACGTCAGCAGATTACATGTCAAGGTCATATCAGCCATGTGTACTGTTATCCTGTTCTGGTCCACATGGTGTATCACGGGGATGCATGCATACTACCATGATTGTGTGAACTGCATGGCTACTGATATGACACCTGCTTGCTGTAGTGTGCACGCCAGGGGGTATGCTTACTAACACTATTAATGTCTGAGCTGCATGCCGTCTGCTGTATCACAGGCATGCTGCATGCCATCTGTCAAATCACATGCATGGTGTGTGTGTGTGTGTGTGTGTGTGTGTGTGTGTGTGTGTGTGTGTGTGTGTGTGTGCGTGTGTGTCTATTGTAATTTAGAGTCATTCTTTGCATTCACAGGTGATGTAGGTGTGTTACCCTCCTGTGGTCCATCTGATGTTAGTGTCCCCACAGATACTAGCAGTGATGAACTTATGCATGAGGTACAGGCAGGATTGTCAGGGGCTGAATCTGTGCCAATGGTTGCCATCCCAGCTATGTCCCCCTCTTCCCCGCACACAGTTCTGCTGCCAACACATACCGCATCACCAGTGGCCATAGAGGAAGGACAGTCAGTGTCTGTTAGTGTGGAACAGGAAAGTGTGGTGGCTACAGAAGGTGTGTCTCCACACCATGGTGTCATTGTAATGTCTGCAGATGTGCCACACAGGCATGTGGCCAGTGCTGCTCATAGGAGGACCTCTGGCAGACATGCACCTGCAGGATAGAGTGCAGCAGCTGGTATCACCAGACGCATGTTCAAGACTGTAATGGCAGCACAGGCATGTGCTGATTGGCAGAACAGAGAAAGGCAGAGGCTGCAGAGGGCTGCTATCCATACCCTAAATTACAGCAACCAGGCATTGGCAAATGCTCAACAGCAGATTGCTGATGTTCTGGACAGGCGATTGGGTGACATGGTCGGAATCCTTGACCGTGGCATGGCAATCCGCGAGCATGAGCTGTCTGTGCTGGAACATCTGGTAGGAGTGAGGCGTAGGCCATGTGGACGTAGGCCAGCTACACCACCTAGTGCAGGTCAACGTGAGCGTGCCACCTCACATGCCCGCTCCCATAGTGCCGGTAGCAGTAGCAGTGCAGCTGGTGCTGCTCTGTCCACACCAGGACTCAGCAGGCCACATGGACATGGCCCTGGATGTTCCCAGTGGGGACACGGTTCCAGTGGACATGTGTCGTCGGACAGTAGCTAATCTGTACCTCCACCTAGTAGTGCCCGTGCAACCCCTGGCAGGCACAGGTCATGTGGCCATGGCCTTACACAGTGAGCTATACAACCTGGCCTGTACAATCTGGAGCTGTCAATAATACCCCTGTGTAGGCCTCACAAAAGGCAGAACTGTGTGCACACATACACACACACACAGCAAACACACCTGTAGGGCACCACAACACCCACATGCATACTGAACAGACATGTCCAATCATATCACCGGCCCTTACCCACACAGATGAAGTCACCCATTGGTGCAGCCTATGCCCCTGGCAAACATTATGATCCTGTGCATATGATGAAGCCTGTGCCACATCCCTGTCATCCACACCATCGGTTCAGGGACATGCTCAAATGGTCTGATGCACAGGGTGAACAGAATAGTGAGAAGTGTATATTACATTAGTTGTGTACGACTAGTGAGGGAAGTGTATATTACATTAGTTGTGTAAGAATAGTGAGAGACATGTATATTACATTAGTTGTGTACTGTTGACACACACCAGACATACCATGTAGTACAGGTGTAGCATGCATTGTTATATGTTCACAGTATGTGTCTCGGTAACAACAGTAACAGCATGTTGGTAATGATACCCTGGTTCCATCCTTATGGTCTACTTGCATGTGCCTACAGGTAGCAGTGTTTGCAGTCTCTCATGTGTAACTGTGGAGTACTCACAGGCACATATGGCAATGTCAGCATGCTATACGTAGCCTCAACCGGACTGCTGGAAAGGCTAACATACCACAGATGTCCACACATATACTGATTCAGCAGCATGTGTGCAGTTTAATAGGCTACAGTGGCTAGAGACGTGACATCCATACCAGGTCACATCACAGGTATGTTGACATGGTGCAGGGGTTGTACACAGCGGTCTGGCCAATGATAACATTAGAGGCCACTTGATAGCATGAGGCCTCACTGTGTAGCAGTAATACCCTGTCACATTACAGGTACATGCCCACACTCACGGGGTCAACAACACTATAACACACACCCCATGGTGTTGAGGTGAGGACACTTGCCTATGTGGTCATCACCCTCACAGTACTGTGCACCCACACGACGAGACACAGAGAAAGGACATGTACAGGTAGCCAGTACGGCTGAGACCGATGGCATCAACAGGGTAGTAGACTGCATCACCATGAGGGGTTATGGATCCTTTGTGTTCTGTATGGTAGCATACATCCTCACTCCATGCACCAGACAGCCATACATACATACACACACACACACACACACACACACACACACACACACACACACACACACACACACACACACACACACACACACACACTGTGGAGACCACAAATGTCATACACATACGGATAGCTGATGTGTGTGATACACACACCACTCCTGCCTACGATATGCTTTCCACACTGCAGTATGTACAGATGTCTACAACAGTGTACAGGGGTGTGTAACAATTGGGATGTATTCGCCACCATATGTGGCATATATGGTCACACATGGAAACACACATGGCAGTTCTGTGAATGATATACCTGCTATATGATGATATGTCTGACAGACATGCAGCAGTATTGGCCGCATTATGTGTACCAACGCTATGTCTAGCAATTGTGCTGCTATGTGCACACAGGAGGATGTAAGTGTTACAGGTGTCAAGTGATGTACAGTCGGTAACACCCGACCGCTGTGTAGGTTTTATGTCTTCACAGTCAAGTAACAGTAACATAGCATACTGTTTGCACATGTAATGGTAGGATGGCGTGTGACACACCTGTGAGCCATCCCCAGCGAACATCCATCTACACAGGTGGATCACCACTTTATGTACACACATCCATCCATACCTGATGTACATCCTACCGTACTGTCAGTATGTCACCATATACAGGTGTCAATGATGGGGCTGCATTGCAACTGCATGTTGTAGTTAGGCAGAGATGAGTTACTTACATCAGCTACTGCACATGCATGGTAGCTGCATGCACACTACAGTTTGTACATGTGTGTTGGTCCTACATGCCTGTCATGTAGCCATGTTTGTATGTATTGCAATTGGTGGACATGTGTGTTGACATACATAACACATGGACTGTTGTATGATATGATGGGTGTCATGGGTAACTAGTACAGAGGAATGAGTCCTTGGTCAACATTTCTACCTCATGTACTGTTAGCATTCAACAGCCATGGACCCACCTTTCATTTGCATGCGTATGATTGCTGTAGCCACTTGTCTGCATGGAGGACAGCACAAGCTATGCTATGTACATATGTGTTGTGTGTATGGTCCATGCACATATCCACTGCAATTACATGTATGACATATCCAAACATGTGTGTTCATTGGTGTACAGCGACAGTCATCTGTCACAGCTGTGTAAGACACAGGGCCCCTGGTATGTGTAGAGCCGACCTGGCTATGTACAGTGGTATCATTGCAATGCACAACACATGATGGAACCCTGTCGTTACATGTGTAGTCTGCACAGTTGCTGTACACCTATGTACAGTCCACTGGTCATGAGTCACACGGTGTTGTGTTGAGGTATGGCTGTGTATTGCTGGTCCAACAACATGGTGATGTCTGAGGGCTTCATTGTAGACTGCGGTGTGTACCTCTGTGATCTGCACCTCAGACATCTGTAATGGCTCCCGAGTGTATAATGGTCGATACATGTGAGTGGCCTTCATGTACGTGGGGACAGTAATACCATACTGTGCCCTTCTGTGTTTAGTATCCGTGTGCATGCAAGACGGCCCTTTGCAACTGCTAAGTGTGTGAGCATGTCCAGTACGCTGTTGTTTAGTTGGACATACAGTACATTCCAAACTGCACCCTTACGTGTTTAGAATCCGTGTGCATGCAAGACGGCCCTTTGCAACTGCTAAGTGTGTGAGCATGCCCAATACGCCATCATGTAGATGGACACACAGTACATTCCAAACGGACATGTGATACTAAGTGCGTGGGCATGGCCAGTGACACCTTGTGTCGGTGATGTGCCCCTGTGTATGGGCATGGCCATTGACATCCTGTATAGCGATGGTGGATATCCAGGCAACAGATGTCCATTTTCAACGTCACGATGGATGCCTACATTGAACACACTGGTTGACTGTCTTGCAGGGTGTACTGTCTGTGGCACGTCCCGTATCTATGTAGTGTTGTTGTAGTGCTCCGTAGATATTTAGTTACCCCGATCACACCACTGCCGTGTGTTTGTCTACATCTACCTTGGGACAGTAATATGCTTTCAGACTGCTCACTCTCTAAACATTCCCTATCGGAGTCCTTGCCTTTGCGGATGATGTCACCCACCTAGAAGTATGCCTCTGGGAGTGCTGTGTTCAGTAATCTTGGTAGCACGATCTGTAAATGCGTAAAGCTGTAGTGTGGTAAGGTAGTTAGGTGTAAGTTCGACTCCCAGCCCAGCCAAGTGTGTGCCTCTGTGTGTGTGTGTGTGTGTGTGTGTGTGTGTGTGTGTGTGTGTGTGTGTGTGTGTGTGTGTGTGTGTGTTTCCAGCTGCCTGGGGACACGGTAATGCTTTTAGATGCCTCACACCACATACATTCCCTATCGGCATCTTTGCCTTTGCGGATGATGTCACCCACCTAGAAGTATGCCTCTGGGAGCGCTGTGTTCAGTAATCTCAGTAGCGCGTTCTTGTAAATGCATAATGCTGTAGTGTGATAAGGTAGTTAGGTCTGTGTTCTAATCCCAATCCTGCCACGTGTGTGTGTGTGTATGTGTGTGTGTGTGTGAGTTTCCCGCTGCATGACAACAGTACATTGCTTTTACCCTATTCACTCTCCATAGAATCCATACGGCATCTTTGCCTTTGATGCTGATGCTAGCAAGCTACACGTATGCCTATGTGAATGCTGTGATCTAGTAATCACGGTAGCGCGTTCTGTAAATGCGTAATGCTGTAGTGTGATAAGGTAGTGTGTGTGTGTGTGTGTGTGTGTGTGTGTGTGTGTGTGTGTGTGTGTGTGTCTGTGTGTCTGTGTGTATGTATATATATATATATATATATATATATATATATATATATATATATATATATAAATATATATGCAATGTAGATAGATATAGATATGTATGTGGATATTAGCACTATTGAATATGCTGCATTATCTGTACGTGATCACCTTTAATGTATGTAAATCTGCTATGGCTCTGTGATAGTGCGCATACTGTGTGCTGTAGTGATCCTGGGTTATAGTTGTGTAGTGACCAGTTATTTTGTTGCTGGGTATTACAAGGGACATTGAAAACAATGATAGTACAGCACCTTTAAACAGTCGTGTGCACATCTCAGCAACAGTCAGCAGTGGTTATTACTTTGGAGGATGAGTATGGCTCATATAACTATGTATTAACTAACAATATTATGCAAATCAGGTTAACATTACTGACTCCCGTTTATCCAGAGGTTGTGATACAGATCCCAAGAATGCATGTGTATATACTGACAGGTGCAGGACAGCAATATTGTTGAATGCATGGACGGGTGTCCATGGCCAGTAATGGCAACCTGTACAGCCTGGCAGGTACAGTCTGTGACTGTCCCACAACCTCCTGTATATGGCTGACACATGCTGAAACTGTGTACATGCAGACACACACACATAAAACAAACAGCTAGGGCTAACACATACATACACACATTGCATCAACATTGGGCCATGCAAACACTGTTGTCCCTCACACACACACATACTTACATGTTGATTGGATGGCTCAATGACAGGCTCTGGAAAAGAAACACCATACCCTGTGCATATGATGACACCTGTGCCACCACCTGTAATGTGTAATATCGATGCAGGAACAGACTAACATGGTGCTGATGCACAGGGTGGCTTTATAGCACTGTATTAATGTTAAAATGTTGTTAACACAAAGTGTGATATCCTTCTAGGTGTATGTAAGCAGGCATGATGCATTGCAGCTATGACCATCAATGTAGTATAGTTTACAGCACTGTTAATTCTGAAGATTTATTATCCATCCATGTGCCATTTGACTGACGTGTGTAGTATTGGCAGCATGTGTTTCAGAGTGTGCAGTACTTGTGTGATGTGTGTAGTACAAATTTATACATGCTTACAAACGCGTACACTGGCTTACACAACATTACACGGGCTTCAACATTCTTACACTAGCTTACTCGTTCTTCAACACGCGCACACGGGCTGACGCGCGCACACATGCTTACTCGGGCTTACAGGCACGCACAGGCACGAACACACTGTAAGCAGGTTTGCAAGAAACTTCAGTGATATCCATGGCGTACACCGTCAGTTTCCTGACTTTACCTAGGATAAATCATAACTCGCCTCTTCCACTGATGAGTAACTGACAGCAAACATGTGACACACTGCTCCGATAAGATTACAGTGTTTTATACATACACACTCATGATGTCTCCTATCTTCTACTGTGATAGTCCCCTTAACCTACTCTTACACTGTAGTGGCTTGGCCCATATGGCATGACAAATTGTGATTCACTATCCTCAGCCTCAATTGCATCGGATTGCTTAATAATGCTTGGTTACATCTCTGACAGAGCGCTTCCATACATAGCAACCAGTACTCAGTAGCCATGTTGTCTTCAGCTTGCCATTCACCTGCATGGCGAACTAACTTTTAACTAAAATTATAAATTGTATGTATATTTTAAATAATTTTCTTGTTCTAACAGTGCAGCGCATTTTCGCGCCGCTGCGCTACGCTTAAACACCGGAGATCGGGGGGAGGACAAATAGAGTTTTATTAATTTCCAATGGAAAGAAATGCCACTGGCCTTATATTTGGTCATTGGCATGCTTCTTCAACTAAATTCATACTTTATTTGCAGCTGACATTGCTCCGTTTAGCTACTTGCAGAACGTAACTCAGTTAACATCCGGGTACATTTCTGCACATAACTCTACTCTTGCACGGACAGCTTACTGTTTCATGTATTGCAAATTTACATCATTTGCATAGCTTTCACCTACAAATGGGGTAATTTGCATATCCTAACACTGTCCGTGCAATGTTCGTTTAGGGGCTGTCTTACACGCCCCTACAGGATATCGCTGAATAGCTCGGCAGACAACTTGCCTTGCTCTACTCTTACTCTACTCGTACACGCTGGCCAAGGCTCCATGAATCCTGGCCTAAGCTTTGCTGTGTGCTAATATGTCTATTTGTGGAGTATGCATGGCTGTAGGTATGTTTTGACCTGCTACGTCTGACATTTCTACAGAGCAGCACCCACTTTCATCATTTGTAAAGGTGACAGCCCTATAGGTACTATATATACAGCTGTGACATTTGACAAGTCAACACATACCTGCGGTCAATACTAAACTGACTACTTCAGCGCTTTTCATACCTTCAGATTTTTCTTGTAGTAGTATAGTCGATAATACTGTTTCCTATAACATGTATCTGTTTCTGATACAAGATATATAATTTTATTACACCACTACACACAAGAAGAAATCACAGGCCAGATGCTATTACATTCCTTTTGCAGGACACACCCGCCCAGAGTGTTGTGTTCCTCACAAAAGCCAACAGGTGTTAATCAAAACATATTATGCTATCATCAACCTTATGTGTTCACCGGTATTTGCGCTTTCCGTCAGTGGCAGAACTCACATGCGAGTGTGGGAGACTGAACACTGTATCAGGGACACTGCATAACACCCTGAGGGACACATTTATTTTGTTTCTATTAACCTTCCACATTGACTATCACAGGGCATAAGTATTCATTCACATTTATCGAGGTACATGCTTTTGACTTATACATGTTTTGTCATTTGTCATCACGTCTTTCTTCACACCTGTCCACTTAATATCACTAGTTCTGTACATTTATTTAGGACAGGGTTACCTTCATGCCTCTCAACTGTACATATTTTGGGTAAATGATCCGAACTTAGACTTATGATTTTGTTCCTTTTTTCATAATATTGTGCCTTTCTGGTAAATTAGTGGCAAGTCATTAAGGACTGTGAGGTTAGATGATAATGACAGACATTAGTATTTTATAATTAATAACCCTCAAAACAGTCATACTAATGAATTATTCATTATTCTATCAATGTTCTAACTTTGTAAGAGGAATATTAAAAATAGTCCCTATTTGTACTTATTTTAATATGCCTTTGTCCAGATGTCTTATTCTGAAAGGTTGAGAGGTATGGTTACCATCTTATTCGGACGCATGTACGTCCATGATAATCGCTTACATGACACTGATATAAGTCCCCACGTCTTCCCCCAATGGTTTACACAATATCCAGTAGATGGATTCTTCATTTTTGGAAGATATAGGCATGTGCTATACCCACATAGGAATATTAATCACTCTCATGGGGCAGACCTAATAAATCTGTGCCAACCAACACCTAGGCACCTAGGCCCATTATTGCATACCCATGATTCCCATACCTGACACCCCTCCACAGTAGTCGTAAGACATATTTAATGTGAGTGATAATAAAGTATGAAGACACTTCTAAGCACTATCCACTCTCCGTGTATCGGGACATATGTCATACTTTCTGTCAACCCATGTGTTATTACCCTTGCACAAGCTACTGTTGCATGTACAGCTATATTGTAGCTGCGGATGTGACTTTCTTTGCTTCAATCATTACAGGACGGTGCCTGTAGTGGATCAATTTTTGGGGTCCTGCAAAGGACACCTATATCCATGTTTAAAGAGTAGAACTTGCAGATCTGGCACACTGGTACTTTCCGGGCAATGGTTTGGAAAGCAGCAGTGTATTTACCTTTCTTGCATGTCTGTATGTCTATCCATAATAGCTATGACATAACCTATTTAAGGACATATGTTTATATGTTTGTTATGTATATATCAATTAATGTATTGTGTGTGTGTGTGTGTATATATATATATATATATATATATATATATATATATATATATATACATATGTCTGTACATTCTTTATTTCATATATTTATTTAGTTTAAGTCTGTTGATATATATCTATACACAAATATATATATCCATATATAGATATATAAATAACGTGTAGAAAACAGCATTCATTTGCTATGCTGTGAGCGGATTACACACGCGCAGGCACACTTGCATATCCTTATTGTGGGTTACATATGTTTACTAAGTCTTTGTGCTTACGTGGGCTTTATTAATTGTGACGGTACCAGTAAAATATCTGTAATCCGGTTAACGGACATATGTGAAACACGCGTTCACCTTTACATATTTAAATGTCTTTACAGCACAGACGCATTCATTACACTTTAAAATTATATGTGCTGCAGTCGTAGTTGAACCGGGACTGCATTCACGTTGGCCGGATGCTGTCACCACTATACTATTGGTGTTCTGACTCATTTATATGCATACCCATAGTACATAGCTACATTAACATATGCCTCACAGCTTCACTTACAACACAGGCATCCATTCTCCTGCTGGGAAAAACGCGGTACTACATATTACACATTTCCTATTCCCTACTGCTCTGGACTCAAGTTGCATATTTAATCACTCCAAGGATATGCAGAACTCCAAGGCTTATAGTCCTGGCACATACAAGTCTTTGATTGTCAGGGTGTTCATGTGGTGATCTGGGTTTAGGCTTGTCTGCCTGGTGAACGGAACTGCTCTGACCGAGTTCAAATGTCAGACAAAGCACATGGACAGAATTTGTCCATTTTATAAATATTTACCTGTGTTTACAGACACGGGTGTTTTGGCACCTGTCAGCAGCTTTTTATGTTGGCAATACATAATATGGGTGGGGGTGGTTACAATACATAATCCATGGTGAGGGGTGTTCCCATTCGCATTTGACAATTTCCTGTATGCATTCATATGAGGATTATTATTTTAGACATGAATTAACTACAGGTATGCAGTAGTACAGTAAACAAATGTGAAGGTTTGTTACTGTAAATATGTATGGACCTCTGTAATACACTGTTGTTTTCTGGTAAATCAGTAGCTAATCATTAAAGACTGAAGTCAGAACATAATGACAGTTGAGTTTCAGACTTCATACTCTTCAGGAAATTAATGCCAATGTACAAACTGTTATTCTATCAACTTTCTAAGTTTCTAAGAGCAATCTTTACAAATTGTCCCTACTTTTGGGCCTTTGTCCCACTTTTATTCATGGCTTTGTCCAGATATCTTGCTCTCAGAGGTTGGCAGGTATGGTCGGTCACACCTACACACACATTACTTGTCCCTCACACAGTAGATCAGGGTTATCCTGTTTACGTCAGTGCCTTCATTACCCTTATACCATTTGCCACTATGCGAATGTGTGCAATATATTCTCCCGCTTATTCGTGTTGGGACATGTGCGTCACGGGCAGGTGTTTGATCCTGGGTAGAAGGTTATGCATGACCACTTAGGGCTGGACAGTGTCATGCACCTCTAATGCACATTCCAACTTCTGTCCAGATATCTACAGGACTGGACTTTGTGTCTTCCGTTCTAATGTTTACACAGGTTACGTATCCCATGAGGGATATCCAAAAATTGGACCGATCCACAACAAGCAAAATAACGAACATCTTTTTGGAGTTATGAAAATGTGCTGAGGGCTTTACATGCAAGGGATACACAGTGTGCAATCCTGCAACCACCTAGGGTGACACTACCTACTACATATGCGCAGTGGTCACTATGTATAGCTGTGGCTGCACCAAACCAGTAGGCCAAGTACGGCTGGATTTGGTGGATGTTCAGGTACGGGAGCGGGTTGTGTGATGAGGAGCGGATGCTGGGTAGTCCATTATGCATCCAGGTGTGTTGCATTTGTTATGGCCAGTTCCATCAGGACCAATCTGTGGGTATGTGCCAGTGACATATCTATACATTTGTATCGCACATTTTAATATTCATATGTTTGTGGGATTGTGTTCTACAGTATGGCCTGTCTGCTTGTATTGCAGCTGTTTATACATGTGTTTGTGTTTCTTTCAGCTTCACCCGCTGCTCCCTCATACACCTCCAGTTCACCTATTCTGCATATGACACAGTATCGCCTTGGAGGATTGTACCATTACCCATCCACCCCACACACAGATTCCTCACACCCCATACATCACTGCTTTGGTTGTTGGCCCATGATACGGCCAGAGTAACACATTGAATACCCTACATGTTTCAGGTACCTGTATGGTTGTGTGGACTACCCTGCCATGTTTGCTTTGCACATGCTATACCTCACGCACATAGGTACACGCCCATACTTAACTTTCATTACATGGTTGGTATACTCGGGTACTACCCGTTCGACTGTGACACATCCTGACAAGTCTGGCTTGTACCGCTGACTTCCGGATTTTGGCAGCCTGTTGTACTCATTGGTTGGATGCCACCTTTTCCTATGTCCAGGATGGGATATCTTCCGTACACATATCCGACTGTAGTGGATATCACCTCCCCACAGTCGACGGTAGGGTTGCCACCTTTTCAATTGGCCAAAGTTGGACATTTTTGGTACAAACATCACATTTTACAGGCTGACACATACCCACGGTCAGTACACAAGATAGAACTTAAAATTCTTGCCTATATAAAAGCTTACTCTTGTAACATTTTAGTTGCTTATTCTGTTTCTTATAACATTTATGTAATTTAGATACAGAAAAACTGTTTAATGCAACTATTACATAATGTATAGGGAATAATTTTGTCCTATAATCTCAGGACATTTGCCATTTTTACAAGTTTTTGTCAGGACACAACTGCCCAAGGAGGGGCTGTCACTTGCAAAGTGGGACAGGTGGTAATCCTAATCGATGGTACAGATAATACTGTTCCTTTCAGCCTACATGTGCCCTTATTGTTGTAGCTGTTTATATGCTCCTTCTGTTTCGTTTACATGCTTATTCTATTTCCTATCACATTTGGTATGTGACATATGGACATACCTTTTTTATGTGACTATTACATGCCTTGTGGGATATGATTCGGACATACGGTCGCTAGATATCTACATTTCTCGTGTATTTTGTTATGGACACATCTGCCCAGCTGTGTACCCTCCCTCACATTATGGGTCAGCTGGTGACCCTCACCATTGGGCTGGACGTACCTACTGGCAGCTCGCTAACATATGATGCATTTCACTTCCACTTGGTATGGCTATCTACATTGCGTTGGACTATGGCCACACGGTCTTCCATGTCATTTGTTCGCGGGATAGGGACTCGTTATTCCCTACCATGCATTTGTGTTTGCTTCTTCACTTTGTGTTCGCAGGTACTTTCTTGCATGCTTTTCATACGTTTCAGTATCCACGGACACTGACAGATGTGATTACTATCTTGAAACTTGTTATATGCAAGCATTTTAGGTTGCACGTCGACAGCTGCCATTTCCACACCTCCGTGAGGCACTTCGACATGCCCTATGCACTCATGCTCCTTTCCTGTGCAAGTGGCTGTGTCGGCAGTGTGCCTTCATTAATATGCATTTGGCGTTACTGCGCCATCTTCACGCTGCACTGTTGGCGCAAGCCTACCGCTGTCCTTGCGCCGAGCTTCATGAATCCAGGGGAACGTCTTAGTAAAATTCAATGAACATGAGTAGAGAACTATTACAGTGGATGGGGATCCATATATCACAAAAAAAACTAGAAACAGTCCACTGCTCGTGGGTGGGTATGGGGACGTCAACAATAATCACAGCTATGTGCTTTGATTTTTAATTACCAGGTTTACTTAAAGAGGAAAAATGATTTCTTTCAAAAGTTATAAAGCATGCATAAGGGCTACATTACTATGCAATCCATTTGAAATGAAGATTTGTTCTTCTTTTTAATCAATAATATGCTAAGTATGACTATAAGGCAGCGCAATGATGCTAGAGTGTGCACATACCTCTCAACTGTCCACATTTTCAAAGAATGTCCATATCTTTTGGCTCATAGTTCTGGTCTGTTTGTCATAAAATTTACGGTTTTCTTGCAAATAAATGAAGATTGAAATAACTTAATAATGACATATATTTCAGTTTCTGACTTCAGAAAATGCATGTTAACACAAATCTTGTTATTCTATACACTTTCTAAGTTTATACAAAGAATTTTAAAATCATTCACTATTTTTGGGCCTTTGTCACCCACATTATTTTAGGGTTTGTCCAAATTTCTTGCACTAATAAGTTGAGAGATATGAGTGTTCATATTCTAGGACAGGTTGCATAGCGATAAAACATACTACAGTAAGGAAAACATACTGCATAATAATTGCTTTTCTTCAATTATATTTTTGAAAATGAAAAAAAAATCAGCTGTCTAACTATTGTAGCCACAACCATGCATAGGTTTATAGAGAATATCACTACACAATGGTATAGAAGTTGACAATATCTATAGCTTTTAAGTTGTCAATATTTTAAACAAAGTAATAATCCTTATAGTGGGTGGTACTCTCCCACATACCTTCTAAGAAATAAAAGGCCCTTCACTTCTGGCACTAGTTTTATTCCTAAATACCAGGATGTGGAACTCTAACACCCATCTTGATAGTCATTGCTGCTTTGAGAGATCCTCCTCTTATATCACAGTGGTATGCTCTAGAGGTACAAGTCTTATATATCAGAGTGTATTAACCAATCAAATGATTATTATTAAGTACAGTGGTATAGAAGGTGAGTAGGGTGAAAATTAAAGAAATGAAAATTACAAGCCCAAAAATACAGTCTAAATGAGCAAGCCATATAACCTGCATTGCAGGAGTCACAATATTTCAAATTATTCACTACTCTTTATCCTTGATCACATTTTTTAGATTTCTGGGTTTATAATCTGTATGAATTATAAGTATCCCTGGCAGTTTACCATCCCTGGTTTTGTGGACATGAAAAACTGTTTATGGGATCATAGGATCATAGGAAGTCACTAGGCTAATGGCCTGAGGGTCCTTACAAGCCTAGCCAAATTTTACTCTTGTTACCATGATAAGCACCTATTGCCTCTGTCCAAGAGGGACACAGGTGGAACCCCCAGAGTGAATTTACAGTTACCCATCCAATTGTCCAGATTGTGTTTGAAGAGGGCCAATGAGGTGCTCTGTTTGATGTGAAGTGGGAGTCTATTCCAGAGATGTGGTAACCTCTGGGAGACAAATCTGTCCCTCCAGCAGGTTCTATTAATGTCACATACTAGGTTGAGGTCGTTAGAGCGAGTAACCCTTGTACAATTTGACTTGCGGATGCACAGAATTTCCAGTAAAGGGGTGAAAGATCACCTTATATGCAAGGCAGAGATCACCTCTGAGTAGTCTGTATGAAACAGAATAAAGTGACAGCGATTTCAGCTGCTCCATATAGGATAGCTACTGAAGACCTTGAATTTTCTTTGTGAGGACCCTTTGTGGTCTCTCCAGTTGCTGCAGGTGCTTTGAAAGGTACATGCCAAAAGGGGTGTTATACTCAATTATTGGCTTAATGAATGAAGAGTACAGGGAGGTAATAACTTCACTTTTTCTCGAGGCAATGCCCTTACTTATGAGGTAATCCATATAGAATGCCCTTTTTACCACTCTGGAGACATAGTGATGAAAGGCAAGGTTGCTGTCAACCTAAGTGCCCAGATCTCTCACCACTGAGAGCTTACTTATGGTATTGCCATTGATGTGATAATTTACAGAAACATTGCTCTTGCCAAAAGGGATGATAATACATTTTTTGCATTGAGTTTGAGGCCATGACATTGGCACCAATCATTTCTTTGCATAAGATATTCTTGAAGGATGCTGACATTGTTTGGAGATTCTATGACTGCACCCAGTTTTCAGTCATCAGCAAACTTTGTCAGCCACAGTCCCTTGATTTTAGCTTGTTCTTTGGCATAATATTTACTTATATTTATTTACTTAACATTTGTTAACCGGGAAAGTCCGACTTGGAACAAAGCCAATTTTCAGCAGAGGCCCGGGGAGAAATGCTCCAGAAGCTTGTCTTTGTAACGTAGGAGGAAACAGGAGCACCCGGAGGAAACCCACACGAACGCAGGGAGAACATGCAGACTCCACACAGAAGGCACCCCAGCCAAGAATCAAACCAGAGAACCTCTTGCCATGAGGTCACAATGCTTCCGCTGCACCACTGCACCGTCAGATAGAGAGCGATACAGAGCAAACATATAGACAAGAGAAGTGGATAAAGGCAGTGCCGAGGAGGTTGAAAGTCAGAGGTAAGCATTAGTCTAAACTCGGTAGTACCATACAATGTAAGCAAGCTGAAATAAAGGACAGTGAATGTTGGAATATGTAGTGAGAAGGTGAACTCAGGAGGAACCAAGTCCAAACTTTCACTGTATAGGGCATCAGTGAGGTCATTGCTGCAATATTGTAAACAATTTTGGAAACCATGCACAGAAATTAATATTAAACTGGCGGAAAGTGTGTAGGTAAGAAGAAATGAGAGAGTTAAAAGATGGTTTAATATGATAAATGCTAAAGATATTGGACAGGTATAGTTTACAGGAAAGAAGGCAACAGGAAAAAGTGATACAGCATAAATGTTTGCTGTAGGTCAAGTGTAGGGTGGACTTAAAAAAGCACAAAAAAAGAAAATGGAAAACAAGGGGATATGGGAAGTGGTTATAGGCAAGAAGATGCCTTTTTTCTGGAAGAATGACACACAGATTGAATGGTAGACTGCGCGTCTGCTGAATTCAAAATGACTTGGGATGGATAGATGGATGGATTGATGGATGGAAGCTAGGGTGTTACCTGCTGTAAAAGCTGCCCAGAATTAGTGAACTATTAGTTTTCTTCTACCTGCTTACTATTAGAAATGCTGTTATGGTAATACCTTGTCACTCTGTGTAAGAGTGAGTGAGTGAGTGAGTGAGTGAGTGAGTGAGTGAGTGAGTGAGTGAGTGAGTGAGTAGTGAGTATGATTGTGTTTATGTTTCACCATAATGATACATTGTATTCATGACAGATTAAACATCATTTTTTTACTGTACTGCGCCGGGTTTACAGACTAGTACAGATCATATCTGTGAAATTTTCTGCCATGCTGATAAACAGACTTCTTTTACCTGCAGTGTCTACTGGAAGTTGGTCTGAATATAAAATTTACCTTATTACAAGAAATCTTTCCTCTGATCTGATTTTCAAAGGCCTCTGAATGTTTCTACTACTAATTCTGCTTACCAGAAACACCAGATGTAGCACTACCTCAGCCTTCTTTGTTTCCTAGCTCTGGATGTCTGTACATCAGAAAACCATGATTTCAATTCATACAGCAACGTTTCTGTAAAAACATATAAAACAAAAACAAGCTGGCAGAAAAAAATACCATCTGTTGTAAAACACACACACCTTTGTACTTTAGTGTTTTGGCATAAATAGTTCTTTTAACACTATGTGTTGACTGTAATGAATATTCATGAGCTTTATGATAATGAAAGACTGAACAATTTTGTTTAATTGATTGCTTGATTTTATTGGCTTTCTATGCATTTTGGAGGGAATAAATATGTTAATCTAACTGTCTATCCACATTTGATGAAGTTTTTAAACAAAAATGCTGTATTTCAATGTGTCTGCGTTCATATATTTGTGTTTATTATTAAACTGGATTAACTGTTCTCTGGTGGCTGGTTTGGATTCTTCTTTGGTACCTTGGACTGGATTACAAGTGTATTTTGGGTACCTGTTTCTGTTTTCTTGTTTTATTTAGTTTTTTGGCATAAATTGAAACCTATTGTGTCTTTTGTGTTAACAATGTGTTTGTAACTTGCCGCTTCCACATACAGCCTTTGAAAAGCAGATTTCCGAAATGTACCACAAGTTCATCTACACTGCTGATTGTGTTCATCTTCCTTTTGTTTTATTACAGGTTGTATAACACAGTGCAAAGCAAAACACATGTGAACTATGTCACCCTTCATATTTTTATTGTTAGCCTTCTTCCCCAGTGTAGTGCTTTATTTGGCTTATCATAACCAATTGCAGTGGCAATTATTGCTGTTTAGAACAGCTTAGGTGAGCTGAGACACAGAGAAATGCAGTGTTAATTTCATGAGTGAATCCCTAGAGAATGAGAGGAGGGAGGGCATTAAATCTAAAGCCTTGAAGACATAATACGGTGGGATTTAAACAACACACAGTATAAGTGAAGTACAAAAATGCATTCTGATAATGAGGTACCCTGCTGTGAATCCAAGTTAAAAAGCAACATTTTAAGGGTTAAAGTCTGTAGAGACTGTGGCATGTGTGTGTGTTTTTTGTTACATTTTAGATTAAAATTTAAGGTGAAACAAGAACAAATGACCAAGTGGAAATTTAACCCAAACTCCAAGAGTGCTAGCCTAGTCTCTTCAGCCTCTGAATAATTGTCTCACAGTTTGTAGCCTTAGCACTTTTTTCTTCTTTCTTCTTTCTCAAGATACTACGTGCAAACCCTGAAGCAAGGAAAATGAAAATAGAGGTTACCTGCTTAAAATGTGGCAGTGAATTATGTTTTACATACTGTATTACCTGATGATTAGCAATTTTAAGTCTCACTTGGTTATGAGAAATAAGTACTTTGTGTGATACCTCAGGTAGAGAAAGTAAGCACTTATGAACAGTCTTCCTTTCATTTTTTTCAAGGGTGTGTTTTTCTTCCAGGTCTGCAGGTGGCAGTATAAAGCCAGCAACTATATTAATCTTTCTAGGCAGAAGAAGGTTGTTCTCTTAGTGGTTACCCTTACTTTGTTTGCTGTGCTTTGCCAGTGTCTTGCTTAGAGTTGCTTCCTGTACTGTGGCTGTGTATGTTCCTCTGTGTGTATGTGGCTGATTGAGGCTGGCTGTCCTGCAGCCTGAAGAGTCAAGAGACAGAAGCACCACTGTACAGACTTTCCAAGTCACAGTCTTAAGTCTGACTGGCATAGGGGGTTGGGCAGAATGAACACAGTAAGTCTCTGAAATGCTCCTCTCCAAAGCCAGATACACATAGAGCACTTAAAACGGTTACACATTTCTAAATACATAATATCTGCTATACTGTTGATTCATCTATAGTTGTAACCATAAAGCCAGGAGATTATTAAATTCTAATCGGTGAGCTAAGAGGGAACCGTGACCAGTGGCTACAGAAAAAAGGTTGCCAGCATATTCCAAATAAAAATGAATATTTTTTTATACAGGTAAGCGTACGTATGTTAACTTGGCATGTATTCTTGTTTTATTGAGAAGTATTTTGTTAGGCATTGATCATGGTGTCTTATGCAGTATTTATGGAAAAAAATTTAGATTTTTCCTGATCTTATAGAAAGTTTGTGCACATTTGAAAAAAAAAAACCTGTTACACTGCAGTGTACCTGTGCTTAGGTAAGTAAATATCTTAGAGAATGTTATGATATGTAAAAGAACCCTATTAATGATTTTTTAATATAAATCAGGTTCAGAACCACGGAAATACTGTTGCTGGTCCAAACTTCTGAAGAAATGCTGTTTCAGCACCTTTGGTTGGTTCATCATTAGAGTAATCAAATAATTTGTCTGTTTATTCATTACTGAGTTCCCTTGTTTATGTTTTGTTACCTGTATAGTTTAGCTGAGATTAGAGCTCAGTTATTTGTTTGGTTTTGGCTCACTGCTAAGACTCACTGTGCTTAGCTATTTGTTCTGCATGCTTGTTTTCTGCTCATAGCCTCATACTGTACAAACATAAGTTCTAGACACTAAGCAAGAGAGTCTGTTTTTTTTTTGGTATGTAATAAAGTAAATTGTCCTGTAGCATCATCATTTATAAAAATACAAAAGTGTTATAATGTGGTAATTAGTCAAGGATGCATGCATGAAGATAGTACATAAGATCACAATGGGATAATAAAGTAAAGGTGATATGTATATAGATGTTAGGTGGTTCTAGCTGTTAGGGGTAAAATTAGTGACAATCTGCAGTCTGGTGTTTATATTATGCTGTTGTAGTTGTGTCATTTGACAGCTGGTTTGCACTTCTGGATTGTGTTTTGGGAGTTAGGATGTTTGACTGCTATCATTTTTATATTCTTGTGTACTGAAAGTATTTTTCCATTCCAAAATTAAACGGTTTTATGTAGTATTTAGTTTAACTGAGAATTTTGAAACTGGCCAATTTGTACTGTTAAGTGTGTGTGTGTGTGTGTGTGTGTGTGTGTGTGTGTGTGTGTGTGTGTGTGTGTGTGTGTGTATGTATGTATATATATATATATATATATATATATATATATATATATATATAAAATGTATGTGTGTGTATGTATGTATATATATATATGTGTATATATATATATATATATATATATATATATATATATATATATATATATATATATATATATATATAAAATGTGTGTGTATATGTGTTTGTATCTGCATTCATAACTTAAGGTGTTGCATACTACTCACTTCATCAGTCTTCTCAATTCCCTTATCACCTCCTTCTTCCTCCAATTTCTCTTTTTTTTATCCTTATCCTGCCCTGCCACTTCTTACATGAGATTACTTTTCACATCCTCGTGTCAAACTTAATTAACAATATAATGCTTGGAGTTTGACTCACAGCTCCCAAATTTCACCTGGCCATCTAACAAATTGTTACTTTATCAGTTCTAACAACATGCTTTACATACTGTCTCCATGTATCCCTTTCTCTGCCTCGTCCGTCTGTGTAATACTACCTTATTTTTCATACACCTCTCTTGTTTTGTAGGTTCACAGGCGAATAATAACCTAATTGCCCTGAAGGGCCATTATAAACCTAGCTAGTAATCTGAAGTCAGAATCAAACCCTGTACTTTCTGTGTCTGAGGTGAGGACTTTAACCATTATGCTAACCCCCCCCCCCCAGAGGTTCTGTGCTGAAACCAGGATTAGACAGTGACCTTTAAATCTTTAGTCTAATGCTTTATCAGCTTAATTATTTCAGCTTGTTTTTCTTTTCCCTCCTCTTCCTTTTCCACTTCTTTTTTTTCCCTCACTGCATTAATGTACATCTGTCATAGGGTGGAAGGCCATAAAGTTGTAAACCATTTCCCAGTAAAGTTACATACATACTGTAATGTGCCATTGTTCTTTCTCTCAGTAGTTTAGGTTGAGATTCTCTGTGCTTTAGTTTATGTGCTCCAGTTTAGATTAATATTTATTGCCCCAGAGTAGTTATTGCATTATATTGTGCTGCTCAAGTTGAGGCACTAGTTTGTACTTCATGCTACATAAACACAGGTTTGTAACAGTTTGAAGACTTGATGTCATCTTTGTAAAATAATAGTATGTTTTGTGTTGTCCAGGCTGCTTACCTGGGATTGCTACTGAAGAAAAATCATGGCGTGTGGCAGGAATCAGATGGCTAATATTGTAAAATAAAAAAAAAATGAGTTGCAGCATAAGTTAAGCTTCCATTATCTTTGGGAGTAGGAAGCAGTTACTTAGATTAAGTGGACGTGTGTCTAGTACTCCTTTATTTTGGATCTCTGTGTAACTGTGAAGTTGATTGTACAGGTGGAAGAGTGTACTATAGATTTCCCCAAGTTGCCCCACCCAGAAAAGGAGTGCCTTTTGCATTTTGACCATGATCTATTATGAGTTCTGTGACATAATATATATCTAATGTAGAATTTACTTGTCATAAGATTTTGCAGTTAGAGCCACAAATAAAGGCCACTATAAATTCTGCTTATCTGATGCAGCATATTTTATTATGGCATTTCTTTTACAAGTTTGTAGGTGAGTATATAAATTTAATTATTCTACTTCCTAACCATGTCTGTATATTCCTGCAATGCTCTGAATTTCTAGTAGCCATGTCCATACTTCCCCCGTGCCCTGAACTTCAAATGTGTGGCTTCCACTTGTCTTAATCAGCCCTTTGTTCTGACTATTGCTCTTTGCTGGTCTACAGCCATTGAGTGAAAATTTTCCTGCCCCTACCTGATGTGAGAGAGGTGATGAGCATCAGATTTTATACCAAGAATGTTTTCTTCATCTTCTGGTTCTCTGCATGATATTCCTGCAGTGCCAAAAGGCACCATTAGCTCTTACATACTTCTGTGAGTGAGTAAACCAGTACATTGTCCTACTTTGTAAATACAGTTATGCAAATTGCATGGCTGCTATACTTGGATCCTCACTTGGGGTCAGACCTGAAACTACAGCTACCTACTTTTATTCAAGGTAGTAGAGCTGGCCATCGTGACCCCTGTCCCGTTCACCCTGTGTGAACACATAAACTGGGGCCAGGGAGACCAGTCCTGATAAATTAACTCTGTATTGGAGTGGAAGTTGTGACGTTGACTGTGATGCAGGATGACTAGAGTGTGAGAGTAGCACAGTGGTATCTGAACAGTCATTGGCTAGCTCTTCTGTTGTGGTTGGGGGATGAGAGTGGGATTTTCTGCCATAGAAGCATCTGTCTGTAGAAATCAGAAGGATAACTCCAAGTCCTCAGTGTTATGTGAACCTGGATTAACAGAGCTCATTGTGAGACAGCACTGAAGGTGTTCAGGTACACGTGTGACCAGCATCAGCAAGCATTGCATGTTTGTCTTGCAGAAGCAGCTGAAGGAATACAAGCAAATATGAAAAATCATCACCGGCTACAGATAACATCATCATAATGCTTGAGTTTCACCCTCCTATTCTTTAGCAGTAAGTGTAGTTGCTGAAATGCTAACCTACTTGGAAGGGACATAATATTCCTCTTTTTAATTACCTTATCTCTTAATTTTATATTCACTAAACACCAAACTGCTGTGAAGCAAGCATAAAAGCATGGTGACCATTAGCTTTGTTACTGTGAGAGCTTCACAGCAGCTTAATCTGCTGCTGTGAAGTGGCAGACTTGTTTTTCAGCAGACAATATCTGTACATTAATACTCTGCTGGAGAATGTTCATTCTCTAATCAGGGTGGCAATGTACAGGTCACCCATTCTATGACCAGGCTTATCCAACTAGGCAGGGTCAATTTGCAGTGGAGACCTGGTAGGAATGAACAGTGTAATGCACCGGAAAGTTACTTGGATGTGTGTATGTATTATTTAAGTTAGATGTTTGTTTTTTGTTTCTATCTCATAAAATATTTTGTAATTGCTATTAATTCAATTATTTTTGCTTGTTTACACTTGACTATGCAAAGAAGTTTGATTTTTTTTATTACTATTCTGCATAAAATAAAAATAATTGGGAGTTTTCTAGATCTTGTCCCTTTCAAATGGATTATGTAAAGTTACCATTGTCTTATATGCATAGAATGATTCATTACATCTAGAGTTTTGCAGTTTTTCCACTATACTAGCCTTGGAGTTCCTGTCATACCTGAAGTTTTTTTGGATTTCCTATTTGCTTCCTTGTGATTTACAACAGTTTTTCCACTCATCTTGCACTGTCAGACTTCTTGGACACTTTTTTAAAGGTGTTTAAAATGGGGCAAGCTGTAGAGCAGAGATATTGGCATGAGTAACAGGAAAATAAGCTGAATGATCAGCCTTTGGCTTGGTGTCTACCTGCTTTAATCGCAGAACAGAAGGTCTGAGCAAAGCTACTGAAGAAGCTAGCTGTATGTACCAAATTGCATAGGAAAGTATGGCTGATGGCCGTAAACACCATCAGCTAACACCAGCTGAGATTCTGCAAGGTGGTTAATGGATGTCTGAATAGCCAAAAGGCATCCTGATGGTTATGCCACATGCATCACTCAACTACAGTCTGCACCATGGGGTATGCAGTGTTGTGAGACAATTAACAATCCCACAGCAGGGTTTGCAGTACTGTATGACAGCTACAGTGTGGACTTCTGGATGCACAGTAGTATGCATGTGTGTGCACTATAGTCCTCTCCATAGATTTATGTGTACTAGCTACAGTTTCATGACAGACTGTACACTACTGCATGGTTACTGTACACAGTTCTTCCACAAGGTGTTCAGTACTACTGCTACAGGTCATACTTCAGGGTGTTTAATGTTGCATGGCAACTACAGTCAAGCTGTAAGTAATAGTACTGCTTGCTGACCGCACTTCCCATTTCAGGTTGTAAAACAACATTTGCCAACTTCTGTACCCTTTACCCTTCATAGGGTTTAAAGTAATATGTGGAAACACACACACATTCTAATGCCTTATTATTTTTCTTGGTGGTTAATTTATTGGCTAGGCTGATGTGCTAAATTCTACTGACTTGACTTTGCTTCCCACTGTTTCACTTTTGTTCTGTGTGACTTAGACCAGTTTGTAAAGGATTACTGGCATTCAGAACTCAGTAAGGAAAAATAAAAATGTGCAGTTGGATAAGGAGATTGTTTGTTTCTTGATTTTTTTTTTTTTTTTTTTGGGGGGGGGGGGGAGTCAGTAAAGAAAAAAAAGGATGTCTGTAATTCCTTGTAAGGGGGAAGAGGCAGAAGCCTTCCATGTTTCTGTGCTGCTAGTTTTAAGAATTTTTTTTCTGTAAATGGAGATTGCAGTGTTTTCTTCAAGAATTAACCTACTCGTTGCATAATACATTTTTCTTTAACTTGGATAATTTCTAATAAATGACACCAGTGCATGTTCAAAAAGTGAGGACAAACATCACTGGACATTTGAGATATAGAAACTGCCATATTTTTCTACATAAAGCCCACCATCTGGCCAGTTTACCAAAGTCTACCATTGCTTTAAGGTACGCTGAACATCACCTACACACTCCTTGTATAGCTCAGGGTATAAAGGTGACATTCAGGCGTACCATCCTCAGAACATATTGCCCCAGTAGGAACAACAGTCCAAGGAAAACCAAGGAGAACCTGCACATCCAGGAAGGAGATGGAGGAAGGGAGTGAATACTGCAGCAGTGAAGGCAAAGACCTCTACTGTTATGGTACAATTTTACACAATTGTAGTATGTCCTTACATTCACCGCTGCAGTATTCATTACAAATGGGAGAGTGCCAGAGCTCAAGAAGAAACGTTGAGGAGGAAGCAGCAGCAAAGCTAAGAAGCCATGAAGAATGGCATCAGCAAAACCAGCTCTGGATGTACCATCGAACTGATAATGTTTGGTAAAGGTATGCACAGAAGTCCAGGTAGTAGCTTCAAGAATAGAATTAGTGTCTAAGCCCTTGAAAAAAAGCAACAGAAGAAGCCACAGCTCTTGTAGAATGAACCTTTACAGAAAAAGGAAGGCTCTCACCATGAAAAGTGTAACAAAAGGAAAGAGCCTTTGAAATCCAAGTGGAAATAGTTTGCTTGGAAACAGCCAAACCTAAAGCCCAAGTAAAATCTGAGCTGTCTATGTACATCTAAGGCATGCAGCACCCTCTCACTGTCAGATTGCGGAGAGGGGGAAAAGGTAGGCAAATTAGTAGACTGACTTAAGCGACAACTCATTAACCACCTTAGGCATGAAAGAAGGATTGTTATGCAAGGGCACCTTGTCCTCATGAAATATCAAAAAGGTGGACAAAGCCATAAGGGCTTGCAACTCAGACACCCATCTGGCAGAAGTAAAAGCTAACAAAAGAACTGTCTTCCAAGAACAATGTTGCAAGGAAGCTGAAACAGCAGGCTCAAAAGGAGCCTGAGTCAATTTTTCCAGAACGAAATTAAGATCCTAGGGAGGAGGAACAGGCTTCCTGGGAGGTCTAATATTAAGGATGACTTTAAGAAATTGCTTAGCCTCAAATCTAGAAGCTAACAGGGGAGTTAAATGCAGACAAGCGGAAAGAGCTGATAGGTGGGCCTTAATAGAAGAATAGGCCAAACCAGCATTGAGCAACTCACACAAATATGAGAGAACCAAAGGAATATCCACAGAAAATGGGTCCAGGTCATGAGAAAGACACCAAATAGAAAGCCTCTTTCAATTTGACAAATAGGATTTCCTAGTAGTAGGTTTTGTGGCCTCCTGCAGGACCTGCAGCACATCTTCAGAAAAAAGGTGTCTATGAGAGATCAAAATCCA
Organism: Protopterus annectens; assembly: GCF_019279795.1. Lineage (NCBI taxonomy): Eukaryota > Metazoa > Chordata > Ceratodontiformes > Protopteridae > Protopterus > Protopterus annectens. The sequence continues at coordinate 503,523,329 of NC_056725.1, read as the reverse complement.
CCACAGTTTCAGTTGAAGTGTGGACAGGTGGGGAAGGATGAGGGACCCCTTGTCTTGTGTGAGGAGATCCACCTTGTGAGGTAACTTGTGGTGATTGCCCTTGGGTAGATGCAGAAGTAGAGGGAACCAGCATTGTCACAGCCAAAAGGGAGTCACCAGCAAGATTTTGAGAGGATCCTGTTGAATCTTGAACAGGACTCTGAGAATGAGAGGAAGGGGAGGGAATGCATAAAGAAACATCTCCTTCCAAGAAAATGAGAGGGCGTCCACCTTCCATACCAGCGGAGCTGGGACTCTGGCACAAAACAGAGGAAGTTGTCTGTTCAGAGGGGAGGTAAAGAGATCTACTTGAGGAGTGCCCCACTGGTGAATAATGTCCAGAAACACTTTTATGTGAAACATCCATTCATGGGATTGAGTGAAGGACCTGCCCAGATTGTCTGCCACAGTGTTCTGATCTGAAGGAATATAAACTGCCTGAAGAGTCACTTGATACTTGATAGCCAGATCCTATACCAGACGTGTCAGCCGGCAAAGACGGTAAGATCTTGTACTCCCCTGTTTGTTGATATGCCACATAACTGTGGTATTGTCTGTGAACACCTTGAGAGGACCTGAAGAGAAGAGAGGAAGAAAGGCCTGAAGAGCCAGCATAAGAGCTCTCATCTCTTTGATGTTGATGTGTTTCATCAGCTGATGAGGCAACCACATTCCTTGCAACCTCAGGGAGCCAGATGTTGTTCCGCTTCCCACATCCGAAGCATCTGTGAACAGATCCTGAGAGGGAAGAGGAGGTTGAAAAGGGAGCCCTGGATTCAGAGAACTGCTGAATCCACCACGAAGTTCTTTCTTGAGACATGGGAGAAGAGGAACTGGAAAGTCTAGAGGATGTGCATGCTGGAGCCACACTGACTTCAGAAACCACTGGAACTTCCTCATGTGGAGTTTGGCCAGAGGGAGCATTGGAATGGCGGAAGCCATGAACTGCAGAGCTCTCAGAAATTCCCTGTCTGAAGTGGAGGCCAGGAGAAGAAGAGTTTGAAAGAAAGAAAGAAATAAGAGTTAAGGCCTTCAGAGGAGGCAGGGATGCCAGCATTGGCACCGTTTGAATCCTGCAACCCAGAAAGACATGCCTAGAGATATGGGTCTTATAATTTAATAGCCCTAAAAGCTAGTGTAGTTGAAGTGTAAACCTTCTTACCTAGCCTATCCATGGTTTTACTGTCATTGTCAGAAGGCAGTAACTTGGACGAAGGAAGCAATTGCAAAAGGACCTCTGGAGAGGATACCTTAATCAGCAGGTCATCCAAATAAGGAAAGATTTGGATCCCTTGAAGCCTGCAAAAAGCAATCACAGGAGTGGGGCATTTGGTGGACACCCCTGGGGCAGTAGAAAGGCCAAAGGGCAAAGCACAGAACTGAAAATACCAGAAAGCAGAGAAATGCAAAAAATCTCCTGAAAAAAATCTAGACAATCAGGAAAAGAACAAAAAACCCAACAGAGTACTTATCTGCGGGTCTGTATATAACTGAAAGTGCATATGTGCCACTACGGAAAGGTTGACACATAATGCACAAAAATTCAAAAGAGCGAACAGCCATGTAAGCGAATTTCTCCCTAGGGAAAAAACTTACGCGGCTGTTCGCTAAAAATCAAATAGTTTAACATCATAAATGGGTGGGGGGCTTCAACCCCCAATGAAGGGGGTGCTGCCCCCCCCCCCAACTAAATATACCAACTCCGAGATCGTACTGTACGGAAGGAAAGGGCAACTCCGCGAAGCTGGCCAACCATCTCCTTGCCATATGACATGTTCATCAAATCTCTTAAATGCGATTCAATGAATATGTGTCGCTCAAGACACATTCGCGTAAGTCATCTTTCATTGTAATAATGTAGACCCCTTATCTGCAAAGATGCAGACTTCAGCAAACAGGAGGAATCACTGGAATGCCAACAAACAGAAAAAATGGACGGAGGTAACAGACCTACGGATAAAAACAGTGTTCAGGCTGGCGGCAAAGAAGTTCAGAGGATGGTATGCCAGAGTGTCACCTTTATGCCTTACAATGCAAGGATTGTGTAGGGGATGTTCAGCATACCTTAAAGCAATGGTAGACTTTGGTAAACTGGCCGGATGGTGGGCTTCACGGCAGGGAATCCCCATTTGTAATGTATACTGCAGCGATGAATGTAAGGACATCTATAGTAATATGCTGAGTGAATACAAGATCACATCTCCAATACCAAAAGTAAGTGCTGATTGAGAGAGCAGCACTGTATTTATTAGAATGGAAGCCCCTAACCTGCAGTTCTTGGATCCCTTCTGAGAAAACTGTGCTGTCTGTAGTTTGTTAGTTACAATGAATACATAAAGTACAAAACAAAATCTGGGAATGGAACATTATGTAAAGCCTGTGTTTTATAAGAGGTGGAAAGCTACATGAAATTCCTGGGATAAAACCCAAGCAGTTTGTAAAGAACCCTACCCTAAATAGTAATTGTTTTTCACATATTAACAGTTTACGTGTATTTAATTTCTTAAGAATCTTTAAGTAATGTTTTTTCTGTGACTTAATTTGCACTTGTGTACCATGTCTGAATTCTGTTTTGTCATGCCTTTAGCAGACTTGCTAGGTATTCTGTTATGGTAAATATCCTTATTTCTTGACGTAAAAGGGAAGAATAAACCAGGTACTTTTTTTATCCCTGGTAAAAGTCAGGATCAGTAGTACATGCTTTTAAGGAAGGTAACCGTGACCCACCCATCTTTGAAAAATGTGAAATTGTCACCAAGGTGTTTTTGGCACATTTACCCACTTACATATGTAAATCAGGCAGTGAGGAAAGTATTTTACTTGACTTATATACTTATTTGCTAGAAATGTAAATAGAGAAATTAAACTGTGCAGATGGTTTCTAGCTACTCATGATGTACTGGTGGTTGCTGATGTTGTACCACTTTTAGGAAGTCTTGTACTCTATATTTTGCAGTGACTGACCTGCTCCAACACTGGAGGCCTTGTGATGTGCCTGTCAGATAAAGTCACACCATTGAAAACTCCCACAAATGGATATTCTTGGGTATATAATATTGTGAAAGTTTCTTACCTGTCTCATTGTGTATGTGGGCCTTAAGGTAGCATGATGTCACTGTTAAGTGACTGTCATCCACCTAGCCCGGTGGTTCATGTCCGCTGCCTGCACTGCCACCTGACTCACTGCCTGCAAAGTCAAGATTCACATTACCCAATCTTCCTGGTGTTTCACTGCTACATTTGCAGACTGGCACATTCACTATGCACCATATGCTGGTCTTCGTGTATATAAATTGATGGTATTACTGAATATGTGTGCAGCCATCAGCTGCCATCCTGTTCTGTAATCCCATGTCAGCGTAGAGATAGAACTATGCTTAGGGCAAGCCCATCCTCTAGCTCTGGACCTGTATTTCTGGTCTTTTCCATATTGTTGACGTTACTCTTAAAACTGCCAGTCAGAATTGGGTAATTCTCACAAGTCAGACAGCAGTCACATTTTGATATGGCAAGTGCCTATTAATTGTTTAGACAGGCTTACCTGTAGATCACCTTCATATGTTGCAGAAGTTTGGACAATGTTAGATTATTTGCTTGAGGCAAATTTGTCAGACTTATGTAGCCAGGAAGGGTTAGCTGTCCAGATTAATTGCAAATACAGCATGATTTAGCAGTTTTTTGTTGCACTGCTACTGACACTAGATAGCCACTGCTTTTTGTTGCAGCTATCATTCTCTAGATGTAATTTCAGTGATGTGATTTTTAATGTTTGCATTGAACTTTCACTGCCAACTTTCACTGCCAACAGAACAGTCTTCTTTGCCAGTACAATTTTACATTGTACTTCCTGTCCCAGATACCTGGCATCATGTGTCCACTATGTTCAGGTTTTGCTCTGGAGCATTTATTGCTGTAATATTGCATGGAGCCTGACACAACCTAATGTTACCCTAGGATGAAATTGCATTCTGTGTCCAGCATTCCCCGCCAACACGTATCATTACAGGATGGTAAAATAGGCGTTGAAGAGAATAAATGATACAATGCAGACTGTGAATAAAATAAACAAGTTAATTATACTATAAAAAGGATGAGTGCAATGAGCACAGTTTAAAAACTAGCTGCCACTTGCTGTAAAAGATTCTATAGAAATGAGATGTGTACTAATTGGTTCCTTGTGAAAGTAACAGATGTATATGATAGACTACCAAATTAGATTAAAGCAAGCACTAGTTTAGATATTTTTAAGAACACCATATACACTTGTTATAAAAATAACTGTTTTGGTATATTGGCAAGCTAGAAGGGCATTGTTGACCATGCCTGAAGTATTTGTTTGTATGTATGTTCATCCCTTCATGCTTTCTAATGTAACGTGTCTCCACATTTACTTTTTGTTACCTGTTGCAAATTCGGTTGGCATTGCTACACAAGTAAAACATTTAGTCTGACCCTAAAACATTACTTTGAATAAAAAATAAACAAAGAATATTTCCTTGCTAAAAAAAAAACTTTCCCTACACAAATAAAAAATGAAAAGTACCAAGTACTGCTAGTTCATAACTGATACTTGAAAGTCACCCCCTCCATTTTCTTTTGCAGCTAATGACTGAAACTACTGTACTGCTTACCGAGTTTCCAGGGTTTAAAATGGACTTTGTTCCCACTGAAATGCATTCTACCACTGTAATCTGTGGATTGTGGTATCTTTTGCAGCCTTCAGAAGGGGTTGTAGTTGCACTAATATGTCCATATAGTTGTATTAACCCTTGCCCTTGCCCTTGTAGCTTGGGTCATGTTAGAAAAATGGCCATCTCATTTATCTAGTTTAACAAATGTTAAATTAAAAAATAAATACCTGGTCACTGCCTTTTTGATTTCTTTTATCTCTGGTCTTATAAAGAAAGCTCTACCTTGTCATTTTGTGGTTCTCTGTGCACCATATTTTTGTGACTGCTGTGATATTAAACTGCTGTCTTCCATCTTTTTTGGTGATTTTGTTGCCAAGATCTAAGAATTATTAGATACTTTGGTTTGAAGGCATTAAGTTTACCTTTATTGCTAAGGTATGTGCTTTATGTATATAATATATATGTAATGTACGCACGTTATATGTTGTAGCAGTGTTATCGGTCAAATGAATGTTTCTTCAAATTACAAAGTGTGATCTTTTGTCAAATGTGTAATTGACTGAAAGTGATTTCATCGAAGTTGAAATAGCAATGAACATTTTTGCTGTGTATTGGGGAAGGTGTTTGTGTGGAGGGTTTGCCCCTTACCTGCAAGCCCATTTGTGGTTAATGATATTTGCCTTTGGTGTTCACTGTGAGAGCAGAATTGCAGCTGTTACAGGTCATTAAAATGTCAATGCATTTCTTGGCAGTCACAGTGATGAAGTTCCTTGGACAAATGATGTGCATTGTTTAGTTTGATTTCTATTGTTAGAAATAAATATGATGTAGGGAAAATCAGTGAAATGTACTTTGGGAATTTGATATTTTGATGAACTGTTGGTTTGGTGATATTTTTTCAGAGAAATAACTGGCAAATGTTCTTTCACAAATCACTAAACTCATTGCCTATCTCTCTTCTCTCTCTCTGTCTCTGTATGTATGTGTATATATATATATATATATATATATATATATATATATATGTATGTATGTGTGTATGTAGATATACACACACACAGACATACACATACATATATATATATATATATCTATACACATATACACACATACGTGTATATATATATATATATATATGTGTGTGTATATATATATATATATATATATGTATGTACGTGTGTGTGTGTGTAGATATACACACACATACGTATATATATATATATATATATCTATATCTATATCTATATCTATACACATATACACACAGACGCACACATACGTGTGTATATATATATATCTGTATACATACACACACATGTAGCTATGTGTACATGTGCATACACGTGTATCATATATTATGGTATTATAAATGTCAGACACACCAAGACTTCTTGAAGGCAAATGATTTTATTGACCAAGCATAATAACGAGCTGACTTTGCCACAGAACAGAACCAAGAACAGTAGCAATGGGGAAACATAATGTAACAGGTCAGTCTGTGGAAAACAGATATTTCCATCAGTTAGCTGCTCTAGGGCCAGTGTTCAGTGTATGTGCAGTTAACTCAGAATGACAGGAAATAGCAGAAACAAAACCAACTACTAAAAATAATAAAAAGCGGTTTCGGCACACCAAAGCTGGCTCACCAACACAATAATTTATGAAATTTACACAAGCGCTTTTGCCCTACCACAATGCATGACTTTATCAAGTGTCTGCATGGATGTCAGCATCTTCCAGTACTAAGAGAGCCTCCAGTGAGGGCATTTTCAGGTTAAGGCTCCTAACGTTAAGCAGCATGGCCTTCAGTTTGCTTTTTGACAGCTCTTTTATAATGGAAGATTTGTCTTTGGGACATTGCCTAAAAAGGCACAACGGGGGAGGCAAGAGCCTTGGCCAGAATCCGGAATCCCAAGGGAGACAAGTGGATACCATCTCTGGCAAAGCATCGAGGCCTAAGGCAGACAGATACTGGATCCCCTTGGAATGACACCAGAAACTAAGCCAGTTGTTGAAGTCAGTTATTTTTTGTTGGTATTGTGGTATCATTTTTGGTGAAGGTAGGATGCAGCTTAGGGCTAAGGTCATACCTTCCTGGGACACATACTCTGAGAGTGCAGTCATGTCTCTCTTCATATAATCCATGGATGTAATCCAATACTCTCTAATCTACCTCAGTACAAGATCATCTTATGTAGAGATGTCCTCTCATTACTCAGTAGGTAAACACTGCAGAGAAGTAGAAAAATGATACCATCACTTTCTGCATCTCTGTGACTCATTCCTCTTCCACATATTACTTGTTATCACCAATAAAACAGATGTTGTGCTGTTTAGTATTCCTTGGGGAGAAGTCTGTACTTAACCCGTACAGTTATCACTCCTCCTGGAATGAAAAAAAAATACTCCCAGTTCAGACTTTATTTGCTTTTAGGAATCCACCTGGATTGGCATGTTTTATTTACCTGTAATACAAAAAACACTATTTCTGAACTCCTTAAAAGCATAAAGTTGTTAATAGTTCAGTCAAATCTGGCTTTTCTTGACCTCGAGGACTTCAGCAAGCCAGGTCCGTCTGTAAAGTACTGCTGTTGCTTTATATTCTTGCAGATTCATATTCATTAGTAATGCTGTCCATCGATCTTAGCCCCTGCTGCCACAATCTTCTTTTTTTCTCCGGTATTTCCCAACTTCGGTATATTCTCTATCGAATCTCGCCTTCAAATTTTGCAGCCAAAGTATGTGAGTTTTTGGTTTACTGTCAGTCCTTCCAGTGAAGGATCTGAATTTCCTTCCTTAAGTATTGACTTATTCAGTCTTGCAGTCCACTTAATTCTGAAAAGTTTTTTCCAAAACCACAATTTACACGGTATAACTCTCACATTTCAATACTGAGAATACCATAGCTTTGGCTATACAGAACTTTGTTGACAATTTGATGTCTTTGCTCTTTAAAATCTTACCCATAGCTTTCGTTCCAGGAAGCAAGCACCTTTTAATCTCATCACTACACTCAGCATCTGCAAAGATCTTTGAGCCCAGAAAATAAAATACCTTCACTTCTTCCCCATCTGTTTTGCAACAAATCTATAGGGTTAGATGATGTAGCTTATTTTTCTATGTTGCACAACAAGCCAGCTTTTACACATTTTACGGTAGTCATCAGTAGGTCCTTCAACTCTTCTTCACTTTCAGTCATTAAGAGTGAGATCACCTACTTATCTGAGGTTGTTAATATTTCCCCCAGTGAATTTGATTTCAGAATCTGATTAGTCTGAAGCAGCATTTTGCATGATATATTCCACGTACACATTGAATAAGAAAGGTGACAGCATACAGCCTTGTTGTATGCCCTTACTAGTCTTATGTATGCAGTTCTGTTTCTTCTTCTTCTGCATATAAATTTCTTAGGAGCAAAACAGGTGACATTTTATCCCAAATTCCACTGTCTTATAAAATTTGTGTCATGCATAAAGTACACCTAAGTCACCTCACTAATAACTCAACGTTTAAAGTTAAAAACATTCTTCTCCCCAAGCTAGCAATGTTGCTGCCACTGAGTGCCTGCTTTTGTATTTGTTTGTTTGGTGACCGAGTATGAGCTGCTGTGCTCTATTTTACTGTTAGCACCACAGAGTGAGCCTTTTCTAAGCTAGAACTAGCAGTCCAGGACTCATTTGTGGTGAAATATACTCTAAAATGGCCTGGAAGTATAAAAACTTTGTGCATTCATGTATAAGGTTTTGCTGAAAAAAATGCCTGATAGTTGCAGGCCACATGACATGCATCTTATTACACCCATCTAAAGAGATATTGTATTGTGTACAGGCAGTGCGGCTCACGCCTGCCCCTCTTGTTAGTGGTAAGAGTTACTTTGCAGTGCATTCCCTGTTGGACAGCAGGGGTTTACTATTTACCACAGTTACAGAGCCCCAGTGTTGGGATTAGTTGTTAGCAGTTTATTCTTATTTGTAGTAAGCTGGTCGGTAACTTCAGGAGCAGTAAATGAGTTTAAGATTTTTAACTGTTTTATAATTTACTTATGGATTTTTTGTAAGGAATATGCTCCCATGATTGGTACAGTGTTGTCTGAGAAAGTCACATTCTTGTGTCATTTTTATTACTGGTCTTTTTGTTGTGAAGTTATCAAGTTAAAGATTAAAACTTGTTCCAGTTGGAATAAAGTTCTGTAATCCAAAAAGCCTTTTATACAAATTATGTAATTAAAATAATAGAAAATAGATTAGTACTAGGGTAACTGCCCTCCTGGACCATTTTGAGCCTAGCCAATTACCCCCTATGAGAATCAAACCCTACACCTTGTGCTGCTAAGGTAAACACCTTAAACATTGCGCCATGCTCCCACTACAAAGAAAAACTACTTCATGTCAGGTGAGATTCATTCTTTACCTTTAACTTCTACTCACGTTCTTTTTTGGTTGCTTTTGGTAATCTGCATTTACATTGAACAGTGTATTTCAACTCTTCCTTTCCTGGAGTGGCATGTCCACACATTACTCCTAATGGTAAGTCAAGAAGACTGGTTCTGCTGCCATGTTTTTGGCCTTTCTGTGGTTCACGGTGTGCACGAGTGCTGCAGTAACTTTATAATATTTAAGAGAAGACTCAGTTCAGAAGCAGACCTGCTGGGAGATAATTTTTCATGAAGATTATTATATGTACTCCTTTCAGGAAATGAAGAGCACATTTCAGGGCCCGTTTAAGGATCACGAGAAGCAATTCTGAATTAGCATGCTTGCGTGTTCAAAGTGCTGCTGTAATTGCAACAGATAGAAAGACTGTGTCTTACATTCAGCATAGTCACTTTGGATGCATTGAGTAATTTTCAAATGTGTCTTACCAAATCTGAATGTGAAGAATGCTGTGCGGTTTGGTAAATAGGAAAACTGTACTTTGTCTGCCCCGCTTTTAAAATGAGCTATATTGTTGAATATGCCAGTTAGCACTTAGGTTTAGATTTATGTTGGAACTACATGGACAGGTTAAAAATTTTCTTTAAGCTGTTTTCTATTCACTTATATACTGATTTTTAATCTATATCAGTGTTACTGTGTTCTGCTTCTTGAATTAAAATGAACCCTTTAATGTCTTGCCAAGGGGAATAATTAAAAAAAGGAGAAAAAAATAAAAACAAAAAAAAGAAAGTGTTTGCTCTCCAAGGCCTGTATTGATCTGGTGATGTTTTGGAGCATTGCTGGCAGAGAGGGCTAGGTAAAATTTTCTGGAGAATCAAATTATGAAATGGCTAGATCTGGTACTATCTTAGAAATATTTCTGCTAAGTTTGTAGGTCAAATCTCAAGTCCTCAAAGGAAACAAATTTATCTTGCCCAGCAGTAAAACACAGACGCCTCCCATCTTTTAAACCCTTCATTAATTGTGGAGAAAGTGAACAGGAAATTTTGGCTAGGGACATAGAGGTTTGCGGCATACCATTGTATAACTTGCACCACACAGTGACAGTACACTATGTTGTAAAGTATACACAAATATCCAGATGGCGACAAAGTGCACATCTAAACAACTAATTGTGCTGTGATGCAGAAATTGGAGCAATGCTAAAAAGCTGGCCTACTGAGTAGCTGCTAGCATGAACTTCTTGAATTTGAAAGGCAGCAGGTAGGGAGAGTGGCTTCCAGGATGTCGGGGAGATGGACAGTGTTGTAGAATGGCCACTTAGTGGTGATTCTGCCCTTTGCAATCCTTGGGAACCATATGTGCTCATCTATATGCTGCATAATATTGAAGAACTAATATCAAATTTGACACCTGAGAATTTCCTAGCGTTTCCCCAGTAGGTCACTGAAAGGTCCCTTTAGCAAGGATAATTACAGCGGCATGCACCTTGGTGTGTACTGGGATAGACTGCCCATTCAAACTTCTTGATTCTGCATGCGGTTGACAGAATTCAACAAGCTCACATTTGATATCACACGGAAGAAGTATGTGAGCTGCTTTTCAACCATCTGGCAGTATGCTAGATACTGATGATGGATTTATGGTTAATCATTAAAAGAAATAAATGTCAAACCGCTATTCATCGAATGGCCATCCATCAAACATGCAGTTATAAGATGGGGAAATTAACTACCAACACTTCCCCCCCGTCTCATGCCACAGCAGTATTTCATACCAACCCAGCTTCACCCCCACATCCCCATTAACTATATACGCCATCTCCAAGACAGCACTACAGTGGGGAAAAGGTATTTGTAATACTGCCGTACGTGAGACGGGAAAACTATTGGCCAAGTAGTTACTTTCCCCATCTCACGGCTACACATTTAATGAATAGCTGTTTGATATTTATTTCTTCCAATGATTACCACAGAGCCACTGGGTTGGTTCTGATGGCCTTGATACAAAATGTCACATGCACTGGCTCCAAGAGTGACTAGTAACATGCTGTCCTGCTAACATTGTTGCTATTGCAAACATTGTACTGCCCTATACACTATCGCAATGAGACAGCATGCCTTCTACAAATTTTTCGAAGTGCTCCATATCTGATGGTGTCATTTGCATATTCAGTATCCCTTACCTGCATCTGAAACCTCATTTCGATATCGTTATGTAGTTATTTACATTCACTAATATGACCTTTCTACCTGTGCCTCTGACTCGACTCCTTTCTGCATTTTGCCACTGGTCATGCTGGTTTGCATAGCACACTGTCTATGAATACTGGCCATAATATCACACCAGGAACACTTTAAAATGCCCCACTGAACTGTATATGGAAAATGGTACACTGAAACTGTAATTCCAATGCTTTATTGATAAGTTATTACACAAACAATTTTATGCCATAATTTCAGAGTTCCTTACATTGATATGTAGGTAGCAGGTATTTCATTTTCTGGACATTAGTTGAATCAACATTCCTAAATATACAGTGGTCAGAGAGCATAAGGAATGTCTGGCTTCAGTTATTGGACATCTAAAGATGTATCACTCAAGCAAGGTGAAGTTTGACAATATAGGGCACCTCTCAACTGAACAGATTTTTGCAGAATATCCAGATTTTTGTCTCATATTTTTGGTCCGTTTCTCATAAAATTGTGTTTTTTTCTGGAAAATCATTGAGGGTTGAAGTCAGGAAATAATGCAGGCATTTTTGTTTAAGACTTCATACCCCTGAGAAAATTCATGCTAATGCAAAACCTGTTATTCTGTCGCCTTTCTAAGTTTGTAAGAGCAATATTTAAAAAGTATCCCTATTTTTAGACCTTTGCCCCCCCCCCCCATTATTTATGGCTTTGTCCAGATTTCTTGCTGTAAGTGGATGAGAGTTATGAAGGCCACTGTATTTATATTATCTCACTTCACAAAAACAAGGTAAACAAAGAAGCATTTAGCAAACACCCAGTCAGGGGAAATACGTCAGAACTAAATGAGTACGTAAGGCCACCAGAGAGAGGGTATTTATGATCCCCACATCATTTGGAGAAAGAGTCATAATTTATATCTTTCTGATTGCCTCCTCCAGTTAAGTAGATGGCATGAGCTGTGAAAATAAATACACTGTGGTGATTAACTACATAGCTGTGACAACATCGTGGACAGGAAAGAAAGGACCCTGAAAATTGCATTTGTCTTCAGTGATATGGGAGATGGCATTCAGTGCAAAGACTACACAGCTTGGACAAAATCATGGAAAGTAAGAAAAGCATTAAGGATGCTCGTGAAAAGTTGCATCTGTTTTCAGAAACAGGTGAGCTGAACGTTAATGCCAGAAGAGGATTAAATTCACACATCTATTAGGTTAACACTCAAGATGTGGGGTATACCATAGGTGGCTCTGACATTGTTGTTAATGTCAACAAAGCAGACACCTTTTTTTTTTTAATAAAATGCTTGCAAAATATAAACCACTGTTGAAAAACTGAGACAAATGTTTTAACAAACTGGGATTCATGTAACAGAAGTCTGTTAATAAGACAAGACAAGTTGCAGTGCCACTCTCCAGACCACTTTCTGACATAGTATGGAAATGCTGTATTCAGAGAATGAAAATGACTCTTTTAGAAGCCAGACAGCATGGTGTATATGACTAGTTGAATTCTGGTTTTAACTGAAGAGTTGGGAACCTAATACTTTCTGCACACTTGAACCTGTCATTCACAACACCAGAGTTGCTACTATAGAAGCTAGCATCCTCTTATGAACACATTACTCCAACTGAGTTACTGTATCCCTTACTCTGGGACTATGAACAAAGCTCTTGACTTCCCTATATTCACTGCCTGATTCCTTTTGGAAGCATTTTGTATAGTACCACTGAACTAGTTGCTTTCACTCTTTTAGAGAACTATAGAAAGACTTGTCTTGCATCACCCACCATTACACATGGACTTTACTGTAAAGATGTCCATAATTGTCAGTCTGATTTAATTATTTTGTTTTTTGTTGTTTATATAAGTAATTAACTTGTGTATCTTTCATTTCCTAGTTATTTATTATTACCAACTAGCCAGTTCAAAGTGCATGTTGTCATGGTTTGTTACCCGGCTAGCTGTCTGCATTCTGTTACTTGTATTCGTTATTTACAATAGTTACATTATGTTTTTGTTGTCAGTGTATTGCAGCATTTCTTGAACCCATATTAACTTGTACTTGAGATATAATGACAGCTCCCTATGATCCCTTTCTGTGATATTTCTATGCATTTGGTGACTTCCCAGGATGACCTACATGGAGATAGACACCTTCTGTGTTATCTCCTGCACAATCCCTGCCCTGATCTCCTTTTACATGCTGTAGTGGGATGAAGTCAGGCAGACACTGCAGAGCAGGGCAGGCCAGGTAAGGTTCCATCGTACTAGGGCTTGCGGTGAGTTTTTTTTTCTGTAGACACCACCCCTTCCAGCATACTGATGTTACCTTGTATAAACTTAGTTGGGTAATGGGGCATGGCTTGGGAGGATGTGCCTAACGTAGGCCTCGGAGCATCCACAACCTCTTCAGCCAGCTTGCAGTCCCAGCCCAGTGATTGTTTTGAGCTCTGGCCTTCCTTTCCTAGTCAGCAATCCACTCTGGTCATCATCCCTTCCCCCAAGATGGACACACCGATCCTCCCTGCCAGCTGTGTCAGTCACCCAAGTTGCTATTTGATGCCTGGGCAGTAATCAGATTATTATCCTTCTTTGCCACTGGATCTGGCCACAGTTTAAGTTTTGATAACACTTTTTTTCATGCACTTCCAATACAGTATGTATCGTCGTTTTTGAATACCACTGAGTATAAAGTTTATTGAAAGTGATACATTACTTCATCCTTCCATGAAGGAAACCTGCACCCTCTCTTTTAATGGCATTCCACTTTTTACGACTCTGCTTAAGGAGCTGCTCTACTGTCCATGTAATGTGTGGTAAGGGAGTTTGTTCTAGTGTGATTTAGCCACGCCTGACCAGCTTTGCTCTTAAGACCAAACAACTATGTCAGGCATGACTAAAATTCTCTGTGACAGACATCTACCATGCGTTACTCATATTGCACAATTGTTTAAAAAATGGTTGGAGCCTACTTTATTTTGGTATATGTATAATAACTTTTTTGACAGTTTGAACATGTCTAGCATTTCCTGTTGTGTGTGTGTGTGTGGTTTTGTCTATTCTGTGCAGTTTTTTTTTTCTGGAATTGAGTGGCAGCGCTGTACTGTCTAAAAAGTTTTAATTTGCTCCACTGTTGTCATTCTGTGTAACTTTTTATGTGCTAGAGCAGTATAAAAGTGTTGTCATTATATCTGAAGAGAAAAACGTCATTGTGCAGTACACTATGTACTGATTTTTCTTTGTGTAATGACTGTGGTATTCCCACCTTTATGTCTCTGCTGATTTTTTTTTCCCTGAGTCTGCTGATTTCTCCACTATATGCATTGAGGGTTCTTTTGGCTAATCTCTGGCAGGATGTTATACAGAAATAACATCCTTGGTGGAAGTCCTCATCCATGACTCTGACTGGATTAGACTATATCCCCTACTGTATGTTTGCTAATGTAGTGCAACACAGAGCACACTGTCACACTTGAAGAGTTGTCACATGTTTTCTTCAGTTTCACTGCAGATTGACGGTATCTCAGTGTCATGTCTTGTACTTTTCGCTAGACATGACAACAAAGTCTTGGGAATTTACATAATATTTATTTTTCCTGCATCCATTCAAGTTGTTAGCTCACCTCCTTCCATAGAAACTTTTATGTTCAGGTGGCATGAAAGTAACTGTGGTCTTAAAGACTTCAAAGTAGCTGATTTTTCAGATGGCAAAGCTTCATTTAAAATAAAGGCCTTAACTCAGTCACGCTTAAAGCACTGATCACATTGCTGTTTTCGTCATGTAATGCTAATTGCTTGGGGTGCCTTGTCACAATCAAGCCTATAGTACATGAAATACAGACCACACACAGCACTTCTGTTGAAGTGTAACTTATTTGTCACACTTAATTTATGACATTTGGTGCCACAA
Source organism: Protopterus annectens (assembly GCF_019279795.1). Classification (NCBI taxonomy): domain Eukaryota; kingdom Metazoa; phylum Chordata; order Ceratodontiformes; family Protopteridae; genus Protopterus; species Protopterus annectens. The sequence continues at coordinate 503,508,175 of NC_056725.1, read as the reverse complement.
TTAATCAGTTTGAATGTGAGGGAAGTTTTTTAGTTGAACAATAAGGTAAAAAGCTGGTTTACATGCTTAGGTGAACAAAAAAATCACATATTTAAATTTGTTTTGACTGTGAACTCCAAGCAATTGATCAGGCAGGTGACACCCCATTAAGTCAATGCCAACATGTGTTAATTGGTTAAAATAATTAATTTCTGTGTTGTAAACCTTTGTAATAAAATGCCACAATTCCAAGAATGCTTTGAGCAATTTAATCCCCACAGTTTATTAGACAGTGAAACTTTCGTGAACTTTGTATTTCTTCCTGGAAAATAGGAAGAAGCATTTCTGGCAGATATATAGGATATATCCAAGAAGAAACAATAATGTTAAGACAAGGAATAAGAAAAGCAAAGTGTAGTTATGAGCTAAAATTGCAAGGCATGCTTATTACAGCATTTTTACTGATAATAGCCGGTTAAATCCTTTAGTGACTTTTTTGTTATAAGAACAGTATTTTGAGAGAAAAAAAAATATATAAAAGCAGTCAGGATAATGCCTTAAGACCTCTATGGAGCAGGTACCAAATGCAATATTGTCTATTAAACCAAACACTGTAGCAGTCACTGATGGTTTGAATTGCTTCTTTTTATGTAACAGTGCTAAACAACTGGTTCCATGTCTAGGCTGTTTATTTCCAAGGGCATTTTATGTGGATTTTGTGCCAGGTATATGGAAAGAAGCCATTGTAGCACCTAATCCCAAAGGCAGTACAAGTAATACAGCCGATAGTTCAGCTTAATGATTATCATTACAAAGTGCTTTGAGAGGAAATGACAATGTGGTATGGGGGTGGGGGGGTAAAGCCCTAATTATGGCCCAAACAACCTGTGTACGATTAGCAGCTGACAGGAAAGGATTAGCCCTGCTCACATGTGATTCCTGGCAGAGGCTGGAGGTTTGGAGGGAGGGAGGCATTGTTCTTAGTAGGATATAATTGAGAACATTGCCTGAGTAGCTGTGGAGGCCGGGTGATGCAGCACCATGTCCCTATTGCATGTTTGCTCTTTGGACGTTAACGTGCAAGTGATCTGGGAAGTGGAAAGTTAGGGCATAAGCAGACTTACCCAGAAGCAATGTTATACCGCAACAGGATGCCTTGATGTCCTCACTGACCCTGAGCATTGGTTGTACTAAATTAAGGAGTAGTTAGAAGAGCCTAATAGACCTAGTAGGTAAGGGGAGGCAGCAGTGGCAACTGATAGTCATTTGTGGGGTGCAAAAAAAGGCAATTAACCACAATACCTCTGATATCTTCTAGCCCCTTCAATGTTTCTAGACAAATCTCACCCATTAGCAGTGGCTTGATACTGTAGACCTGTTTAATTGCAGCAGTTACCACATCTACTGGAACTGTCACAGTACAACCAGTTGTTTCTGCCACTGCCATCTTAAAGGCAGGCCTGTTCACCATGTTCAGACATTCCTCAAGTGTTTTTTCAACCTTTTAACTTTATTTACAGTTGAGGTCAGCAATTCTTCAGCCTTTTTGAGAACAGATGTGGCAGTGTCATGCTCCCCTTCTTGCATATTTTGATTTGCTATGACCTCTTTCACGCCATCTGAAGTTGTTCTCCATTGTTGCAGCAAACTCCTCCCATACATGATACCTTCTTGGTTTGTTTGCACGTATTAGTCATCTGTGGACCCCCCTTTTTTACCCCCACCTCTAGAATTGCATTGGAGACCTTTTTCTTCAGGGTAATGTATTTATTTCTTTATTGCCTGTGCTTACCAGCAAGTTCTAGGGTTACTACTATGACAAGCACTGACCATGTCTTTGTTCCCAGCTGATGATGTCTTGATTAGAATCCATTTTGAAGTCATGGCCCTGACCTTTTCAGGTAGATGAGAGAAGCTGTTTTGGAGGATGGTGTTGAAAAACTTTTGCACAGAAGCATTTGCTAGGGATTCCCAAGGTGCCCTCATTGTCTGCTGGGTCTGTCCAGCTACCATCTCATCCATCTGACTCTGCTTGCTACCAAGTAATGTTCAGTGGGTAACTCAGCACCCTCCATTTATTTATTTATTTATTTATTTATTTATTTATTTTGGTAATTAGATTGATGGAAACCCTTTTTCAGCCACATTCTAGATTGGAAGCACAATTGTATATATACTGTTTATTCTGTACTCATTTTGATAGCTGGGCGTGTTGAGCTGAGTTAGTTGTGAACATTAGGTCCATGGCCACACTAAGAGACCTAAATATTACATATATTATTCGTTCATAGAACATATTGACAGCTAATTATGTTGCCTAAACAATAAATATTTTAGTTAAGGAACCTGACTACAGTTCGAGACACATTACCATAGATACATTTGGTAATGAGGGTACATGTCAATAACAGTCTGAATGCATTTTTGAGGAGAATCTATATTAATTACATTCAAATGTATTTTGGCAGTTAGAATACATTTATGTAGAATTACAAGAGGGATAAACAAAAGTTAAGTACAGTAATGAAATTTGAATCCTTGAGGGAGAGAGGATCTTTCGCTAGACCTATAGCTGTCATACTTATGAAGGTTAGATGGACATTAGCTTTTTTTTGTCAGAGAGTTCAGAAGCATGTTGCAGAGTGTGGGAGCTGTTTGACTGAAAGAATTTTTAGGTACAGCTATCTCTTTTTGAGTGTTCAGAACATATGGCCTCAGGTTTGATGGCATGACTACAAAGCTAATCATCAGCCTTTGACCTAAGGTTCTCTGGTTCCAAATACACTTATGATTCACCTCACATTTTGAACATTGTTTGTTATGGATAATCTACAACCAGCACAGAAGTCTAGTGAAAAGTCACCATTTGGGTTTAGACCAGATAAGCCATGCCTGCCCCTCACTCCTCCCTCCCTCCCTTATCTCTGTCATTTCCACTTGAGTGTAGAGGTCTCATAGTAGAACTTACAGTTCAGGAAGTGAAATCTGTCAAGCTTGTTCTTGCTGCTGTTATGATCTGCAAGAAGGCCTTATATTCTGAAAAGCTGTTTTATGCATTTGGACATACAGATGACACAAGTTAGCCTAGGATATAGCAGTCTTCTGCATGCTTAATTAAAAAACAACACATTATTTCCACAGTTTTTTTGGTGTTGTGTCTAAACAGAGTATTTCACACATTCAGGTTAAGCTGTAGTACCTGTGACAGAGAATAAAACCCTGTAGTTTATTGGAAGCTAATGGCTCTCCTGGCACTTGTTTTTGAATAATTAGTGTATAGTATGTGTCTCCAAGAGATTTATTCAAAATATCCAGCAAGTCTTCTAATATCCCTTGAAGGCTATGACAATGATGTATGTGTTGGGAGGATTACATGCAGTAGTGGTATGTTATGTGTATCCAGGTTGCATGCAAGGATGGAAAAAGAACACATATCATTTTGTTGCGATATCCTTATTGATTGTTCCCAGCAGCCCCATCCACTTAGTCTTGCCCACTTGCTTCCTTTTCTTTGCCTCACTGACCCGTTTGCTCTTTTCTCTGGGTGACAGACAGGCTTGTTCTCTCTAGAGAGAGGATCTTTTGGCCCATTTATTCCTTGAGTGTTGAGCCTGTCCAGCTTATTCTTTCTCTTGAGAGTTGAAAGTTTGGTGTCGGACTCAGTGGACTCTTCTTCTAACCCCCAGTACATCCTAGTCCTTGCTCCAGCTCTGTTGAATGTCAGGATTGCTGTCTACTGCGGCATGCATGCATGCCTCCACACAAACCTGTCACCCTCAGTTAGTGCAGGCACTCAGGGGGCCAACTGTCTGTAGTGCATCACCTACTGCTCTCTTTAGAAGATGCACAAGGGGTGAGCCAGAGCCACACTTTCCCCATAATGGGTGGTCCAACCTTGGTCACTCACAGTTGTCCTTCCCATCTCATCCCCTCCATTTTCTGTATCACTGATTGAACATGGGATCCCTGGGTCACAGAGAGGACTTTGTTTTCCTGTGCTGTGGTGACGGACTTTGATGATTTATTTCCGACTGATGTCATTTCCCCAACTTTTGATAAGTATTTTTTTATGCAATGTAAAGTTAATAATACAAAATACTATTACTATTAATTATATATTTTTAATTAATTTAATTACCAAGAGTAGTGTTAGAGAAGTGATGTCAAGTATTTGTTTTGTCAGTGAATTGTTTGTTGGTCAGCTGAAGTTATTCCATCATTATTCACTATTCATCTTCTCTGGAAATCATTCCAGAAAAACAGTATCATAGTTAATTTGCCAGAAAAAGGTAAGTGGATATGTTTGTGCCTTAATAATAATGTGTAGATGTTAGAGCAAGCAAGATATAGGGAACAGGATTGCTGCCAGTATAGAAACGTAAGGAACTTCAAGAGTAGAAACCTAAAACTTGCTGTCTTGTCTTCACAGAACCACTGACTAAATGTGTTAGATTTTTCCTAGAATACGATAGAGGCACTCATGTATTGGGAAAGTCAGGGGTGGTCCCTTTGCATGGGGCAGTGGTGGAATCCAGGAATGAGCTGAGGATTCCTTTCCAATTATAGTGGTGGAGACAGTACTGAGGAGCTGTCTAGTAAAGTTCTTGGAGGCACAGTCCTACAGCTGTCATTAGCATAACTTAATAAAAAAGTCTTTTGACATTTATTGTTTGTCTGTATTGATCCATTTTTGTAGCAGACATTCAGATGAAGTTGATAAGGGGAACGTGGATTTAGAAATTTGGAATGCAATGGAATATAAATGCTTGACCCAACTAGTTTGCTGATAGCAGTCTAGTGGATAAACTACTTTATATTTTACTTCCTTGCTCTCAGAGGTTGGCAGTCATCTACCATCTTGAACTCTGTTACCTTTTTTGAGCCTGCCTCCTTCCATGGAAGGCATTTCATATGTCTAGAGTCATTTCAGTGAAAACTTGTTTTAATCATCAGCCCCCTTTTTCCCATTGTTTTCTACATGGGGTCAGGGTATCGTGTTAAATGTCGCCAACTTTCTTGATTCAGTGCCACACTCCTTTCCTTCTTCAGCACTCATGCCTGACTGTCATAGATCTTCTTTCACACAATCCATCCACCTCTTTGCTGGATGTCTTAACTTCCTCTTACCTTCTTCCTGTCTGTCCCAAATCTTCCTCACCAGATTGTCTTCTGCTTTTCTGCATGTGTCCAAACCACCGTAATCTGTTCTCTTTGATCTTTTCTGCAATTGGAGCTACCGAGGCTTCTGCTCTTATGTACTCATTTCTTTGTCTGTCCCACAGTGTGCATCCTACCACCCTTCTCAGGCACTTCATTTCCATCACCTCTAGCTTCTTCAACTGTTTTGCCTTTACTGCCCAGGTTTCTGTACCATACAGTAGTACAAGTCGCACCACTGTCTTGTACACCTTATTTTTCAGCTTCTTTGGTATTCTTCTGTCATAGACTACACCTGACACTGTATGTCATTTGGCTGCAGTCCCTCTGATTCTAGCTTTGACCTCTTCATTCAGACTTCCCTTCTCCTCAACCACCCCTCCCAGATACTTGAAGCTGTTTACCTGTTCCACTATCTTCACTTCTATCTTTAGTCTCAGCTTCTTCAATTTTCCCCAGTTTGCTGTCATTACCACCATCTTAACTGTGCTTAGTTTCATCCCATGTGCCATCAGTTTAGTGTTCCATTCTCCTATCCTTTCCTGAAGTTCTAGCTCCGAGTTTGCCTGTACTGCCACATCATCTGCATACAGCAACTTTGTTGATCTGTCCCCTCCAACCTGTTTGCTAATGTAGTCCATCACCAGTATGAACAGAAGTGGGCTCAGAGCTGAACCCTGGTGTACACCCACTCCCACTGAGAGCCCCTCTGTGAGGATGAACACTGTTCGTACTTGAGTCATTGGGTCCTTGCACACAGCCTGCACTAATTCTACCAATGTTTCTAGGACTTCAAACCACCGCAGTACTGCGCAGATCAGCTTTCTTGGGACCTTGTCATATGTATTCTCCAAGTCTAGGAATGCCCAGTTGGACTCTCTCCTCATCTCTAGCTTCTTCTCAAGTATCTGACTCACTGCAAACATCAGGTCAATTGTGCTGCATCCTGATCTGAATCCAAACTGCTCATCTCCCATCTTACATTCTACTACTCTGCGTATTCGTTTATCAGTCACCCTCTCCAGAACTTTCATGCAACATGATAGGAGTTTGATGCCTCTGTACTGCCCACAGTTGTGGATGTCCCCTTTGTTCTTGTACACTGGCATGAGTATGCTTATTGCCCAGTCATCTGGGATATGCCTTTCTCTCCACAGTGCTATTAGTACCCTCAGGAGCCATTGTTCCCCTATCTCACCCAGCATCTTTATCACATCTGCCATGACGTCATCTGAGCCTGCTGCTTTCCCTGACATCATTGTCCTTAGTGCTTGTTCTTACTTCTTCTAGGGTGGGTTCTCTTCTGTCATTGTAGGCTGTTTCTGGGGGCAGTACAGCTACTTTGGGGTTTTCTTCATTCAGAAGCTGCTGGAAATACTCCTATCTGCCTTTGATGTCCTGTGGACTGGTGAGCAGGTTGTTGCTGGCATTCCTTATGAAGGGTGTCTGACTATCTTTATCTTTTTGTGCCTTGCAACCTGACATAGATTCTTTGTGCCACTTACTGAGTCACTTTCCAGAAGCTGGTACAGTGCATCTGATGCTCTATTCTTTGCTGTTGCAACTTCTTTCTTAGCTTCTTTGTTAGCCAACCAGTAATGCTTCCTAGCCTGGTGAGTCATTTCTATCTCCCACTTTTTCCTGGACAACCTCCTTTCTTTTGATGACTTTCTGGACTTCTGCATTCCACCACCATCTTTCCTTATGTACCTTATTTCCATACCTGGCTTGGCCACATATCTTTTCTATAGTTCTCACACATGCGGTTTTTAGGCGCTGCCATTCTTGTTCAACTCCACCTACTTCCTCCTCCTCTTCTTGGGGTGTTAGAGCCCGAAGTAATTCCTTGAAGTGTTGTACTTTCTCTCTAGTCAACTTCCAGGTCTTCAACCTGGTCTCTGTTGAACTTAGAACCTTATCTGACCACTGTTTGCAGCTGATTGTGGCAACTAGTGGTTTATGCTATGGGCTGACTGTTTCACTGGGGATAACTTTGCAATCATGGATTCTACCCCAGTGCCTTTTCCTTACTAGGAGGAAGTCTACCTAAGTTGTATGTTTACTACTATTATATGTGATCTTGTGACGGTCTCTCTTTCTGAATCATGTGTTGGCTACTATCAAGCCATTTACCAGACAGAAGTCTAGAATGGCTTCTCCTTTATTCCTGTTGCCCCACCCATGTGAACCCAGGCAGTCCTCATATCCTGTTCTGTCTGTCCTGATATGTGCAATCAAGTCACCCATTATTGACACCAATTCATGTTGTCCTGCTTTATCTAGTAGGTCCTGCAACTGCTGTCAGAATGCACTCTTTTCCTCACTATCACAACCCTGCTGTGGGGCATAGGCTTATATTATGATTACTGCCCTATTATTACACTGGAGTCTGATTGCCATGAGTTTGTCATTAATTCTGATATCCCGCACTGCCTTCTGAAGCCTATTTCTCATGACAATTCCTACACCGTTTCTAGCCTGCCCTCCTCCTGAGTAGTAGAGTCTAGATCCCAAGCCAAGTGCCTTTGCTGCACTGCCCTTCCATCTCTCTCTTGATTACGTAGGATGTCCAGCCTCCTCCGTATCATGTCACCCACTTCCAAGCTGCATCCTGTCAATGAACCTACATTAAGCGTAGCAATTCATTCATGTTTGGCAGGTTGGTTGGTTTTACGTGCAGCTTTCACTCAACAGAGCTATCCCAGGTAACCCAGGCTGGGCAACTAGACACCGGCCTGCCACTAGCTTACTGGGCCAGGTCTGCTGGGCTTTTATGGCAGGCACACACTGGCCAGTAGGAGCACATATACCCCTCCCACCATTAGCAAGGGTCCCTGGCGAAAGGTCAGAGTAGGCCAGGTCCTCAACCCACTTATCACCTGTCACTACCCATGCCCATTTTGGCGACATTAGTCAACATGACCGAATCACCTAGAGCCATATTTTTATACCGTTGAGTGGCTAGCCCTGCCACGGCGTGCAGTCTGTGATCCATGTTCTCCTATCTTGAGGATACTGTGCACCACAATAGATGCCCAAAGTAGTTGGCCTGTACAACTCTTCCCCCTATAGGGTACCATGTCGAGTTTGTGCTGTTGCCCACAGCTCCATTCATTGGTGAGTTTGAGATGGAAACACTCAGCATGTTTTTTGGATGTGAGAAAAACCCCACGGAGATACGGGGAGAACGTGCAAACTCCAAACAGGCTTTGGTCAGAGGTCAGGATTGAACCTTGTGCACGTGAGGCAAAGACCTTAACAATTATGCCATCTGGTCTCTTTTTTCAGTGAAAACTCGTTTTGTCATGTCGCATTTAAATCTCGCATCCTTTTCTTAAATAGTGCCTTGTCCCCTTTTTCTGTTAAAGCTACTGTTCTTCTTACCTTGAAACCTAAATCTTGTCTCCCCTTCCCATAGTTATTATTTTCTTAATCTTAATCCTGTCGGACCCCTTGCATTTTTTTAGAGTATTTTCTTTCTCTCTCTCTCTCTTTTTTTTTTTTTTTTTTTCCCACAGATGGTAATACATGCAGAATTGCACAACCTTGCTCCAGGTGGGATCTTACTTACAATGGTCTAGTTACTTCTTCCTTCATATTGGTAGCGCTGTCTCCTGTGCAACTCAGAATCCCCCTTTCTTGCCTTACTGCCATCTTACACTTATTAAAGTCAGTTGATATAATTACCTCCAGTTTAGCTAAATGCTTTTTGTTCATAATAATGTTTATCATGAACAGAAGAATACTATGCATTCTTTACCTGGATTTTTTTCCCCAGGTCCAGTGTTTCTCGCTTGTATAAACGAAGTCTTAGTTTTCATAAACTGGAGTATTCCTTCAAAGGTGATTATTTGGTGCACATTACTTTTGTAATTTCTGTACATTACATTCAGTAACCTCTGTGCGTCAGTTGCACTGTACTTGATGTGCTGGGCTTGGGTGTGCTAAGTCTATTTGTGCTGTTGTGGTTTGTCAGCATTCTGTTGCAGCTACACTGTGCCCCTGTATACAATACTTTGTGTTACTGGTTTGCTTGTCACTTGACCTGTGTTTTTAGTAAACTATGTCACTGTTTTGCTCATTGTTAGCCCTTAAGGAAGAGACAGTCTTAAACAAGCTGTATATCTTAACAAGGATATCCTTTTGAAAGATATGTAGAACCAGATAAGGAAGATCTAAAGCATACAGCAAACTGACATATTGGAAGCTGGCAGTGAGGCATGTGTTTAATATTGTGTAACACAGAAAATGATAAAGGGATAAGTAGGTAAAATGTTGTGAACAGATCAACAGCTATGTGTTTTGTTTGCAGAATGAAGAACTGAAACAGGAGATAGTTACGCACTAGTGTGTGTGTGTGTTTAGCAGTGTGATATTTTGAAAAAGAAATACACATTCAGTTGATGGACTGAATATTGATGTGTTCCAAAAGTAGTAAGAGGTCAGTGTATGGCAAGTGAGTGCTGCACTTTTTCTGTGGCTCTAAGAGCAGAATGGAAGAGCTGTGTAGTTCCTAGATGTAACTGCTTTTTCTAAACATACGAGGATAAAGGGCTGCCCAAGTGCAACTGGCATCTACAGCTGTGCAGCCATTTCTGTTCTTAAACAGTTTGTTTTGTTGTGTGCATGGTGTATGAAATATAGCCACAGTCCTGTAACAGAACTGCTTATTGTGGCAGCTTACACTCAGTGCAGCTGATAGCTCCGTGGACCATGCCGTGTCAGGCCACCTGGTTACACTTCGTGGAAAGCACAATGAAGCTCTGGTAGTTGTCCTCATAGTTTGCATTCATCATTTCCCAAGTGGAGGCTAAATGGAAACTTTCATTTAAACACATTTCTTCCATTCCATTGCTAAACTTTTTGTCTTCCAGCTGTCCTGTGTTTGAGTTACCACTGTTAATTTAACTAGTGGTCTCTCCGGTTATTGAATACTAAATTGTTGTACATGGTCTGATTTAAATACTGAGATCTACCTGGCTAGCCATCAAAGATACAGATGACTTTATGGTTTGTACCTTGTTCCATAAATGTGCTCTGCTGCTGTTCTTTGCTTTCCCAAAACTATAGGTCAGGGAAGTGGCCAGGACACTGTGCCCAAGCAGAACTAAGAATTCATCACTTCAAAATACAACTTGCACAAGAGCTAGGTTAGTTGACAGAAACATTCTCTTTATATTCACCTTGTATGTGGAATCGTCATCCTCCTTTTTTTTTTTTTTTTTTTTTTTACATGGGGTCAAGGTGTCAGACCATCATTAGTCAATGTGACCAAATCACCCAGAGCCAATATTTGTGTTTAGTTTGAATTTTTACTGTTTTTCAGACAAGGTTAAATAGTTTTTGTGTAAATTTCTTCAGATTCAAGATATTTTAATGATTTATTATTTTGTGATTTCTCCTTTTTTAATTAGTCTTTTGTTGCTGTAATACCTTACTGTTGCCGAAAACTATTATCGAGTTTGGAAAAGCGCTTTCTCAAACTACAGCATTATACATTTTCTCTTGACTAGATGTCAGGCAACATTCCATTTTCTAAGAATGGGAGCAAGACAGCAGTTTAGTAAGCTGATAGTTTGACCTTTTTTGTAGGCATAGGCATGGAATGACTTTAAAATGTATGGCAGTAAGAAGGCACACTGATGCAACTGGTTAGTATTATTTTGTCATAAGGCTCATTTCCGTGGTTTCATTGATGGCCGATATACCTGGTTTGTAGAGTTTGCATGTCCTTACTTTGTCCATGTGGGTTTTTTCCAAGTGCTGTTTGTTTCCTCCCACATCTCAAAGATGTGCAGCTAAGTCAATTGGCGATCTTCCATATTGCCCACAGTTATGTGTGAATGTTTGCTCTATGTGAGTGGGCATCCTGTGATAGACTAGTGTCCTGTCTAGAACTGATTCTTTGTCTTGCTTCTGTTGGGTTGTGGGAGAGACTTCAGCTCTGCTATTACCATGAGCGGGATAAAGTGAGTATGGGAAAATGAATTGAAATTAGTGGGGACAAGGCATAAGGCAGCATGGATTCATAACAGGGAGGGCGTACCACATAAATGTAATTAAGGTATTTGATTGTATGCTGAGTTTAAGATCACAAAGGAGTTGTGGATTTTATCTGCTTAGGCTGTGCATATACAAGCACAGTCGAACATTAAAAAGCAGTCCAGTGCATACTCCAAGAATAACTAAAAAAAAAAAAAAAATGCAACAACAGTGATTTGCAGAAAGAAAGAAAGAAAGACTGCAATCTGTTTCATTTGGAAAGGGCAGTATTTTTCACTTTATTAGAGGGTTACTCAGATTGTAGAGCCATAAAAATTCATTCCATTTATGCATGCAGCACTGCATTTCCAGCAGACACTTCAGTGACTAACTCAACTGAATTTTACTCCATGACAGTTCATGTAAAGAATCAAAGAGAACATATCCCAAAGCAGGGATACGTGTACTTACCCTGGTATGTGACCTGCACTTGGTCTTCACTAGTCAGCAGCCTCCTGTGGTGTGTGGGTTCTGCACCCCCAGGGTGTAGAGTGAGGGTTACCTTAAAATCCAGTTCAGTGACAGGTAGGAGCAGGATAAATTAGAACAGAGGAGGCCCTGTCAGGGACATTCTCTTTGCAGCATTGCTTTTGGAATCAGGCTTCTTGAGCAGGCTTGCCTTGGTCCTGCTGGGAGTTTCTCCTTGAGAAAGGGCCTGGGTAGACATAGAGATACATGCAAGTCCCTCTCTCAGTGCTATACAGTTGCATTGTGTGTTGGCTAGTTGAAAAGCCCATTATAGCAATTCATCTGCAAGCTACAGGGAGAAACTCCATCTGTTATTTGTGTATATACACCTAATCGCTATTCAGAGTATTTGCCCTTCTTTCAGATTGTAAGTGCCAAAGGTATTTGGCCTTCTTGATCACTGTCTTCTCTAAAGAACTTACACAAAATTAGTATCTGCCTAGACAACACTCCCTGGTTTAAAAACGTCCACGCTGACAGACACTTCACAGTTAATATAGGATCCTTCCAATCAGAATCTGTACCTGTTATCAAAGGTGTACCTACCACAAGGATGAATTCTTGCCCCATCCTCTTCTCCACAAGCATTAACAAACTTCCACTTATCCCCTATCAAGTCTCTCTCACATTAATATTCAAACCCAACTGCAGTCATACTTACATGAGCTCCACCAATGGCTAATAAACCATAAACTACTTCTCAATCTGTCGAGGATCACAATTATGCTTTATAGAACTCCATAGAAAATTCACCAAGCACCTGACTCTTTAACTGTCTTTGACTTGCACAGAACGGCCTTCACTGTCAAATGCCTAGGATTGTGGCTTGACCAATCTTCATTTCTACAAAGATGGTGTAAGAGCAAAAATAAAGTTCCTCATTTTCTGGGCCAAGAAGATCTCCACTTTTCTGTCTCAACCAGTCAGGGTAGCCATCAGCTGAGAAGTTCTCTTTTCTCAACTAGAATGTGAACTATTGTACATAGTAATTACTGTATTATATCTGTTTTAGCTTTCTTAAGCTATATTATGTTCACTGTACTTTTCTAAGTGTTTTTGATCTCTGATATGTTATAACTACCTGTTTCATTTGGTTTATTAATCCTAATTTAACATGTAACACTATTTTTACGTATTTGTATATCTGTGCGGAGCTTTTCTCCCCGGGCCTCTACTGAAAATGGATATATATCCAGCTAGACTAGCCCGGTTAACAAATGTAAAATAAAATAAAATAAATGTGGACTGCCCAGTTTTGCATCTGCCTCCAAGAAAAATACCATCACTCTCCAGACAATCTCCAACAGCATCTGCCAGTTCATTACAATCTAACTCCTCTGTGAGCTTCACTGTATCACCCTAGAAAAAGCCAAATGGCTAACAATAAAATAAAGCTCCAACCTACATTTAAGAATCCAACTCTATTAAGAACTCCAACTCCAGGCATTTGCTCCACTTCCAGCTAAACTTCATGAAAAAAACTCATACAACCCGAGACACTATTCACATGCTTCACCAACTCTCATTACTCCTAGAATCAACCTCCACAGCACTGCATGCGCATTCTCCTCTCACACACCTACTCTTTGGCAAGCTGTCCTCATTAACCTAAAGAAAATCAGCACTTACTCGAAATTCAGAGTACAATTAAAAAAGCATCTCCTCATTGAAGTCAAATGCCCCTACTTCAACATAGGACATATTTCCTAACACGCTATTAATATCTACTTTCCCTTCTCCTCTTACAGAATTCATGAAGCTTGGCCCACTTTAGAAACTAATTTATATACTGTACAAATTTAATTATTTTTACTAAGCTAATCTGAGCTAATCTTATTACTTACATTTCTGCCTGCTTTGTGAAATTTTTTGTAATTGACCCGGGTTAAGCTTGAAATTGTTTATTGCTGATCAGTAACCCTGATAAAGAAATATAAATAAATTACTTACTCATAGGCCTTTTACTGCTGAAGGTGAAGCTACATTAACACTTCAGCATATTTTACTCTTATCAGTGTAATAGATCCCTGGAAAAGACATTGAAAAGCCCATAAATATGCAATTAGATGCTGTGACTTGGGTCAAGTTTTTAGAGTTCAGTCACTTTGTCTTTGTATTCAGGAACATTCTACCTCACGGATTGTTTATGATGGTAAACCATCTGCAGGTTTCTTCCCGCTCCGCTCCCCTGCCCTTCCCCCATATCCCACCCTCCCCCAGCACCTGTACTCATATCCCAAGCAAACCACTCCCCCTCATTCCTCTGATCCAATTATATACAACTCTACCTTGTCCACACCCACATTTCATTCACACCGTACCTACTTTTATTTAACCAAACTTGTCTGTTTCCCCTTACATCCATCAGCTTGAATTCTCATCCCTCCTACTATAATTCTTTGCATCTTACTCTATTTTACCATCACAATACTGTCACTGCCTCATACTGTCTTACATTAACTTCAGGATTACCACCCCTCCTTATCACAAACCACAGGGCAAAACACCTAACCACATTGTCAAAGTTCACCCTGAAGTCACAACATTTCCAACCTTACTTTCAGCTGCATACAGATCATTATATAACAACATTTCTGTTTATACCTGATATTACATTCTAACACATAAATACCACTTTTACTATTGTTAAACTCACTATCACAGTTGACATGCTCCTCCTAACCTGCCTAGCTTTTTACTGTTAATTCTCAACCTCGCTACAGCTATATCCTTGTTTACCCCCCACATCATTACACATCAACAACCTCCTCCAATCATTACCCCAATAAACAACACATCTTCTAACATATCTCCTCTCAGCTTTTCCCCTATACCCTCCCATATTATTCACACCACAAATTGGCCTTCTCACCTCCTACAAAACAACACTTAACACCAGTATCATCACCTAGGGATAAAAATCACTTCCCATGGTACTCCTTCCTCATTACCTACCTATTCAAATGTGAAGACATACATCCTAACCATGGCCCACCTTCTAATCTTAACCAAAAGAACAACCCCAAAAATGTAAACATACTTACACCGAACCTTAGAAATATATGTAATAAAATAGCCCCATTGTATGCCTGGATTGATCAAAATAAACCTGACATACTAGCTCTTACAGAAACATGGCTACACCCAGTGTAAAAGACTCAGAAATAATACCTCCAAACTTTGCAATAACCAGAAGAGTTGGATCTAAAAAGAAAGGGAGGGATAGCACTTCTGTATCCCTCTACACTCAACATCACACCCTACACCAGTAAGATACCCACCTTTTCCATTGCTGAGGTACTAATCTCCTTTTTGAACCTCAGTATATCAAAAATAATGTGCATAATAGTAATATATATCTCATCAGGTAACAATATACCAGTGTTGGAAAATATTTTATTCTGGACATCCCAAACGATAAACCTTGAAACAATAATCTTAGGAGATGTAAATATAGATTGGCAAACCATAGCTTCCGACTCCCTCACAAATAATATAAATCTGTATGTTTTTTTCTCAGCTTATCAATGCTCCAACAAGATACAAAAAAGATCTTACATGCCAGTCCACCTTAGACTGGATTCTAGTATCTCACCCTGCCAATTACCCCTCTTCTGGTACACTGTCTAACTCCCTGAGCGATCCTCTACCAGCTTATTCCCTTAGAACAAACTCCCAACAACTAAGAGTACACACTATAAAATTGGTTAGGAACTCAACTAATTTTTGTCAGCATAAACTCAACAATCTCCTACAGGAAATAGACTGGACACCCCTTAAAAAACTATCCCTTAATGCTGCTGTACTATACTTTAATAACACCTTCCTTCACATACTTAATATACCAGCTCCCATTCATATGAAAAGAATCAAAAAGAACTCAGCACCATGGCTGTCTAAGGAATGTACACACCTGATGAAGCAAAGGGACCAAGCCTGGTCATCCTGGAAACAAAACAAACATGAACAAAATCATGTTAATTTCAAAACACTACGTAACAAAGTGACAACTCTAATCAGCAGAGATAATAAGTCATATTATTCCCAGCTTCAACTCTAGCATAAAATCAACCCCAGTAAATGTTGGCACTCCATATCTTCTCTAATTAACCCTGGAAGAAATGGAGAGCACGCCCTATCACCAGATACCCCTCCATCACAAATAGCCAAAAACTTTAACAAGCACTTCATAAAATCAATGTCGGACTTATTAACTAACACCCCTAATGCTGGACCCCCCACCCTTCAACCTATTCAGACACTAACCCCAGGCCATCAACTGCTTCTAACCCTGTCATAACTAACCCCCTACTCAACAAAATGTCATACAAACCCCATTTTCATTTTAGCCCATACCCACTGACACCATTAAGAAACTGCTATAAAAACTAAAACCCTGCTCTACCTTAGCTGACAATCTCTCCCCATACTACCTCAAACTGGCTGCTAACTCAGTCACCTACCCAATCAGTATCCTTATAAATAGGTCTTTATCCGAATCAGAAATACCTACCATATGCAGACAATCTCACATCACCCTCATCCACAAAGGAGGCAACTCTTTTGATCCATCCAATTTCCGTCCTATATCCATCTTGTCAGCCATAGCCAAAATTCATGAGAGAGGTATCCATCAACAGGTAATGCAATATCTATTGCAAGTCAACCTTTTAACCAAAACCCAACATGGCTTCCGACCTAGACACAGCACAGCTACAGCCCTATTATCTTTTACAGACACTGTGATCAAGGCCAGTGATGCAGGATGCTGTGCAGCCTCTGTATTCCTTGATCTTTCCAAGACCTTTGACACAGTGTCTCACCCCTTACTTTTGAACACACTGTCTAACCTGGGCTTCTTACATAATACAGTAAAATGGTTTCAGAGCTACCTCAAGGATCATAAACAAGCAGTGAAATGGTCCAATGAACTCCTCACCCTTCCTCCACAACCCTACTGGAGTCCCCCAAGGCTCCATCCTAGGACCCCTATTCTTCAACATTTTCGCAAACACTGCCTCTCACCCTGGCACCCTCATTCAGTATGCCGATGATTCCACCATAATCTGCAGGGCTCAATCACTATCAGAACTACTTTCAAAAACTCAACAGTCCTTTACTGCAGTCGAATCCTGGCTAAGAAATGCCCAACTCTTTCTTAATCCAAAGAAGACAAAACTAGAATTCTTTCTTCCCAAAAATACCTCCCCTGTCACTGATCATTTCAACATCCTTGCATCTGACAACACTGTCATTGAAATAGTGCAGGAAACCAAACTTCTAGGTGTTGTCATTGACAATAAACATTCATTTGATCCCCATATACAGGAAAATATAAAGAAAAACTCATCAAAAAATGGGACTCTTATATAGAAACAAACATTTCTTTACTACAGCAACCAAAACTACTCTTGCAAAAACATTTTTACTTCCCTCTCTTCTTTATGGTGCCCCTGTCTTAACTAACTTACAAAATTCTACCCTAAGCAAGTTGGAATAGTGCTACAACAAATTTGCAAAGTTTGCCACCAACTCTAAATATCATGCACGCCACTGTAAACCACTCCTAGAATCAAACTGTCTTGAACTCCCCAACCAACTTGCCTTTATTCAGCTATCCACCTTACACAACCTTATTTTCAAGCCTAGTGCCTGCCCTGCACTAACCAGTCTAGTCACACCTTACACACCAAATCGATCCTTACGATCAGAAGACAAAAATCTCTTGGCTATCTCAAAACCCACAAGAAAACCTGGTACTCTCTGTATTCATACTCTGTCTCTATACTTTGGAATTTACTACCTCTAGCTATCAGGTCTGTCCTGCACTAACCCATTTCAAAGCCTCTTTAAAAAATCATCTCAAAAATACATGGCTCTGCTCCTGCATAAAGCCTGCCTAACGCTCCGGTCTTCCTCTTTCTGCCATATTTCAATCCCTCACAAACTGCAAGATCCTAAGGCTCTTCTAACTCCTTCTCTGTTTCTTTACTATATCCTTAAGCTACTGCTCAGGCTTTATTGCATCTATTCTTCTAAACTCTCTCTCACTATCTATCTGCATCACTAACTTTCTGGTTGCTATTTTCCTAACTGAAACTAACATCCTATTTTGCTTGTACTATTACAGTCAATGTCACACAATGCACACTACCTACGTACTACTTTCTTGGACAGTGTCTACGTCATGTATGGTGAGAGTGACTATTATTGTCTGTAGTGTTGTAACTCTATAGAATTGTCTAGATGTGTAGTAGTTCAAAATCTTGTGTTTGTTCTTTTTAACTTATTTTTTGTATAGTATTTCTAATATAATTTTTATTGTATTGGATTATACTGTATTTGTATTGTACTGTATATGGAGCACTTCTCCCTGGTCCTCTCTTGAAAATGGGTTCTGTAGACCCAGTCAGACCACCCCGGTATACAAATGTCAAATTAATAAATAGTGTGTCTCGACAGTGCAGATGATTAGCGCTAGGAGCTGTTAACAAGTTGCTTCCTCTGATATATGATTTTCTTAACCTTCAATGGGATAATTGGGCTATGCTCTTCAAGGGTCTCCTGGACTTCATGCCTGGTAACTACCTGTGAAACTGTTATACTGTACTGCTTTCTGATGCTGATTCTTCTGGGAGACTTCAACACCCAAGTGCATGGACGATGGAGGAACTTGGATGCGCATGATTGGAAGGAGTAGCTTGCCAGATCTGCACCCGAGTAGGAAGTTTCTGTTAAAGTTCTTTGTTAATCATGGGTTGTCAATGGTGATTAATATATTTGAACATAAGGATATTCATACGTGTACTTAGTGCCAGAGCACCTTGATTAGAAAGACAGTGATTGCCTTTGTGATGAGGCCATATGTTCTGGACTCTTGAGTTGAAAGAGATGCTAAGCTGTCACCTTTTTTGTTTTCTAATTTTTATTTATTTTTTTACTGTTTCAGGTATTCTAGTCATACATACATGTGCATTCCCCATGTACGGTGCACCTTTATATCCACCAGTAGTTTGTTGTTTTACCTATTGTTTTTGTACTACTTTTCCTCTTCATCATCTCCCTTCATCACTTCTTACCACATCTTTGCTACTACTTTTGGGGCACCTCTGCTCATTATTTTCTCATTTTCTCCTCCCTTCTTTTCCTCCTTTTGTTTAGCATCTGCTATTTCCTTTCAGTGTCTAGGAATGTATTTCTAAAAAGTTGTATGAAAGTTCTGGAGAGGATGATAAATATGCAGAGTAGTAGAAAGTAAAGATGAGCAGTAGTGATTCAGGTCAGTATGCAGCACAACTGACCTGATGCTTTCAGTGAGGCAGACATTTGAGAAGAAGTTAGAGATGAGGAAAGAATCAAACTTGGCATTCCTAGACTTGGAGGAAACATATGACTTGGTCCCAATAAAAAATAT
The DNA here is from genome assembly GCF_019279795.1 of Protopterus annectens. Classification (NCBI taxonomy): domain Eukaryota; kingdom Metazoa; phylum Chordata; order Ceratodontiformes; family Protopteridae; genus Protopterus; species Protopterus annectens. Next base: position 503,489,115 of record NC_056725.1, on the reverse strand, counting down.
TTTGGGCAGTCCTGTAATGGTCTGAAGTCCCAGAAACATCGACAGAATTAGTGCAGGCTATGTACAAGGACTTGAGTGCAAACAGTGTTCAGACTTGCAGACGGGTTCCCAGGAAGGAGTGGGTGTATATCAGGGTTCGGCCTTGAGCCCGCTTCTGTTTATACTGGTAATGGACTTTATTAGCAAATAGGTTGGAGGGGACAGATCAACAAAGTTGCTGTATGCAGACCATGTGATATTACAGGCAGACTTTGAGCAAGCACTTCAGCAAAGGATAGGGGAATGGAAAACTGAAGGCACATGGGATGACACTTGTTATGTCATCAAATGGGGGAAAATCAGTGGAAGCTGAACATTGAGATAGAAAGGGAAAAAAATGGAACAGGTTAACAGCTTCAGGTGTCTAGGAGGCTTAGTTGAATAGAAGAGAAGTCTGAATGAAGAGGTCAAAGCTAGAATCAGAGGGGCTGCAGTTCACTGGCACAGAGTGTCGGGGGTAATTTATGATAAGAAAATGGCCAAAAAGATGAAAATTAACTTGCACAAAACAGTGTGCGACAAGTACTACTGTATGGTACAGAAACCTGGACAGTAAAGGCAGAACAGCTGAGGAAGCTAGAGGTGATGGAGATGACATGCCTAAGGCAGGTTGTAGGATGCACAATATGGATAGACAAAGAAATGAGGACGTCAGAGCTGAAGCCAAAGTAGCTCAAATTGCTGAAAATGTCAGACAATACTGTTTATGGTAGTTTGAGCGCATGTGCAGGAAAACAGAAGACAAGCTGGTGAAGATGACTTGGGACAGACCAGAAGAAGCAAGAGGAAACGAGGCATCCAGCAAAGAGATGGATGGATTGTATGAAAGAAGACTTGAGGCAGTCAGGCATGACTGTCGAAGAAGGTAGGAAAGTAGCATTCACTCAAAAGAGGTGGTGTTAGTTGGTCATTTTTCTCCATCCACTACATCTCCATTTTGTCTCCTCCAGTTTCTGTACTCCAGCAATGTTCCCATATCCCAGTTTACTTTTGCCTTCTTTTTCAACAATCCGTTGTACTTCATTGTTGCCATGTTCTTATTTCTTATCTGCTCTAACCATGCCTAGTTTTCTTCCTTGCTTCCTTGTTTATCCAATTCATTAGTTTGTCTTATCCATGTGACCAGATTGCATGTTAATGCAGGAGTCTCCAACCCCCTCTTCTCCCTACCTGTCTGTAGTTTGCCGTTCTTGTTCCCTCCTTCTTTCCTTTCCTTTCTCCACCAGGTTTTCTGTCTTCTTGGATCTCTTCTAGCTTTGTGTCAGGTGGAATGAGCCTTAGTTTGTGCATTACTGCTGTCAAAACAGTCTTTCTGCTGCTATTAACTCTCTTTCAAAACTGTAGAAGTCTGGCCTTCCCCTTTCTCCATTATGTTTGTCACTTTCTTCCACATCTGTCAGAGTTTGTCCCATATTTTTTTATGGTATGCTTCACTGTGATCCATACAAGTAGCTGTAAGTATGGTAGTCTTTCTTGTTCACTTCTGCAGTACCCCTTCTGCCTTTGCCCCTTCCTGTTTTTACTGCTCCTCTCTTGTCATACTTCAAACCTGCCACCTTTTGAAGTGCTTTAAAAACTTGGTCCACTTTCCTCATTTATTTCTTCTCTGCTTTCTGAAACTAGCATGTAGTCATTTGCTTGTAAAAAGAATTTTTTATCTCAAGCCTTTTTTGTTTTCCCTCAAGCTATTTTCAGGCAGGCTCCAACATTTTTATTGCTAGTTCCTTTATGACCACCTGAACAGTCTAGGTAATGGTGCTTATCCCTGTCTTGTTCTTCTAGTTACCTCCATTGCTTCAGCGACTCCTTCATTCACCCCATCTCATTCTCTGATTTCTCATATATCACCTTGATCCGTATTCTAAATTTACATCCCATTCATGTTTTGTTCAACATTCCTAACAGGAAATTCTCCCTCACCATAACAAAACCTTCCTTTAAATGGAATAGTATGACTTTACACACTTTTCCTTCAGGCTGCTTCTCGAATCTGGCCATGAATGCTCACAGGTACACCCGTTTGTCTCTGCTTTCCGTGTTTTTATGATCCTGTTTTGCCCCTCCTGTATCATACTTGGGAATGTGTTGCCTGGCCTTGTTTTCAGAACCATTATCATCAGGGGCTTTCTATCCATATTTTTGAGAGATGTGTGCATTCAGTTTTCTATATCCCATATTTCTCCCTCTCCTTTGGATATCATTGCGATCTTAACTGTCCGTCACCCTTCCAGTGCTTTCTACTCTTCTGAATTCCTCACTGAGGTCCTGACATACCCTTTCCCCTGACCACTTGAAAAATTCTAGGCAGTTACCGTCTTTCTTTTAAAGGGTAATAATGTCTGTGCCACCTCTGCTGGTTGCCTATAATAAAAGTTTCAAGCCATGGGGGTGGGAAGATTTTGTTCATCTCCACCTCTGAAAATATGTGGTGCGTGTTTTGTCCAGTTTTCTTTAACTATGATTTTAGAGATGTGCTTTTTGTCTTCCTGGCTTTCAGAAGCTTGGCACTCCAGCGACATTTCACAGGATATTCTGCAGGTTTGGTGAAACTTGTGACAGGATTAGAAGATTGACCTTTGTCCATGGTGGTTAATGTGGACTGTTTCCAGTTGCTGGTAGTTTTGCACTGGGCACATCTGTCACGACAGGACCCCTTTGTTCCAGAGGGTCTTAATTGAAATGGTGTAGGTTATGTTTCTGTCCACTGAGTCTGACATTTCACCTATCTGTGTTCACTTTGGACTGGAATAGATTTGTGGACACTTCATTTAAGTTGTGCTTTGTTTGTGAGGTACCACAGTGCTTGGAAAGAGTGCTGTTTGAGACTCCACTGTTTTTTTTTTTAATACTCACATTTTACTGCAAATGTCAAAATAAAATGAACATGTATATAAACAGTTCTCTGTGGTATGTGGCCTATATATAAATTAATTATCCAAGTATGTAGCCTTCAGAAATTACTTTTGGGATTCCGCTGTTGATGCCATGTTATATAGTAGGCTTAGGAGCCCCACCACATTTTCTGTTTACGGAAGATTTTTCATTATATCCAGTTGTTTGGCTGTGACAAGCTATATGCAACATCATACTGTTCAGAAAAAATGAGAAAAGTATGTGGCTACACATGAAATGCCCTGGTGTAAAAGATGACATTTTGGAAGCCTTGCAGGGGCATCTGTATTGCATAAATCCTTGCAATATTTTATGTTGTTTATGTAAACAAATGTTAAATAAATAAATAAATAAATAATGTTGTGAATTTGATGCAGAATTTGCTTGTTATACCTGTTCCTGTGTGGATGTTTTCCTTGGATCTTCTTTTCCTATTGTATCACAAAGATATGGAGGTAGGAGAATAGCTGATGCTGCATATTGTCATAGTGTGTGTGTCTGTGTGTGTCTGTGCGTGTGTGCTTGTGTGCGTGTGTGCGCGCGTGCGTGTTTGCAAGCTTGCCTTATAGCAACTTTGAAATGAATACAGTGTTTACTGTTTGTATTAGTTAACAAGTGAATATTTGTATTGTAAGCTTTTTGATGTGTTATGTCTTAGCTGCAGCATGTAAACTGGCTTTAGGTCTATTGTTGAAGGAATACATAAGTAAACTAATGACGACTCATGGGCTTTGTGTTTAATGGTGGCATAGGCTGGATCTCTATATTCTCCTTATTTCATTTATTTATTTGTTTTGTTTGTTTGGTTGGTAGCTCATTTCAGACACAGCCTGGAAGAAAATATGTTTTGTAATATTGTACTATATAATCAGAACATAAAAACATGCAAAGGTAGTAAATTTTAAAGCACAAATGAAACATGTAAAATGCTTAAAGCATTGATGCAATTGTAGTACTTTTTACAAGATACACATTGCTAAAATAAAAAGGTTAAAGCATTCAGTGTTATCTGTGGTAAAAAAAACAAACAAACCAGAGAAGTAATACATTACTATCCACTTCTAGATATGTCAGATAACATTTCATATCTGGTGGTGGCAAACAGAAAGTGATGGGGGTCAGGACGAGGCAGTACGCCTCTTTTCATATTCTTTTTTTTATATAAACAAAGTTGCTGGTCATGGTAGTTGAAGACTTGCAGAAGTATTTGTACCTTGCACTTCATTGTTTGCATTATTATGACTTCCTCATGGCCAAGGCAGTGTCTGACAAGGGTTCTGTACCAGCTCAGTCACCTGGTTAACAAACAAATCTCCATTAGTTCCTCATGTTAGATGACTGGCTGTTGGTGGCCCTTTAAAGGATGTGTCTAGTTGTATTCTTGGAGTGCGCATCCCATGGTTGCATTTGTCGGGTTGACTAAAAGCAGAAGAATTAATTTCTGTTTCCAGTGTGTTAGAATATTTACTTTATTGGTGCAGAGCTGGACACTGTGAAGTACTGTTCATTCCCATCCATAGAGGGGGTCCAGGAAAACTTGAATTTGGCAACTTAGGTGAGGATGCTTGTCTTTCGGCTTTTCCCGGTTAGGGGTCGCCACAGCGGAACTCTGGTCCGCTAATGATTGGCAGGTTTTTTTTATGGTGTCGAGTTGCCAGCCCGATGCCCAACCTTCAACGAAGGCACACCCATTCAACGCATGTCTTTTGAACGCCCACTCGACCGCGGGGAGGATATGCAGACTCCACACAGAAGGCACTCCCAACCCAAGCCGAGAATCGAACGGGAGAACCTGTTGCTGTGAGGTAACAACGCTACCGCTGCACCACCGTGGAAGTATATAGCAACTTAGGTGAGGATACCATGCAATATACAGAATCATAACTTCCTTGTAACTTCAGTACTGGATGGCTGTCATGATTATCGTGGTGTCATTTGCATGTCTGCAGATAAGGGAGTTGCAGCAAATTGTGAGGTGGCAGTGGCTGCAGTACCACCAAGCCCTTACAGGGCTGCTGGTGTTATGTCACTGGGTACCTTTAACCTCTTTGTGGGGGTTTTGATTACTGTAGATGAACCACTTGCAGGTCTTGATGATGCCATTTTGTTAACAGAGTGAGGATGTGACCCAGTTAGGAGACAGGGCTCTACCTCATCCAGCTGGAGTTTTGAGTTGTTCTGCCAGCTTTCAGAGCCTTGGAGGGTAAATTGCATTTGTGTTGCTTTATAATTTTCTCTAACAGCAAAACCATCATGCAGTATCTAGGCAGGCAAGGGGGCACAGTTGTACCATCTGTGGAAAGAGGATATGCTAATTGGACAGGGGACATAGACGAAGCAACCGCTCACTCAGCAGGTCACATTCCATGTTAAGTGAATATGCTGCTTATCTCTGTGAGCCACAATCCTGTGTGTAATTAGATCTTCTAGAAGTGACGTACTCAGAATCTGTTAACTCTGTCTGGGAGAATACATTTCTGCTGTTCTTCTCCTCTGTTCAGCAGGGTAAGTTGTTGGTGTGTCTTTCAGCTTTTCCCGGTTAGGGGTTGCCACAGCAGAACTCCGGTCCGCTAATGATTGGCAGTAGATTTTCACGTGCCGAGTTATCAGCTCTGACGCACAACCTTTAACGAAGGTATGCCCATTCACGCATGTCTCCACACAGAAGACGCTTTAGCTGAGAATCGAACAGGACAACGTCTTACTGTGAGGCAACAGTGGAAGTTCATAATATATGCATCCCATGTCCCAGCACAGAGGAGATCCGTGTACGTAGTCTTGCTGATTCTATACTGTATTTCAAAGTTCAGGGAAAAAAGATCAAAGCTAATTCTTATTACTTTTTAATTTCCAAGAAAGGAGATGATTCAGACTGAGATACTTGGCAATGTAGGCTACACTTCCGTTTTCAGCCAGAGTCCTTCATCATTGGGGAAATGTCCAGCTCCACATCAGGATACGACTATAGATCCCCTGAGTTGGACCTTCTAGAAAGGAATTTAGAAGTTTTTGAAGCCACTGGTGAGCCTTCTGTTAATTGAAAGAGGTGCTCAACTTAGGCAGAACAGTACTTGATGCATCCCTCTTAGTCAGCTTATAGATCATTCTGACATATCCTTGGCCTTGTGTAGGCCTATACAAACTCGTTGGTCAGTTTCTTTGCTGTCTTCCATTCTTGTATACAAAAATGAGACTTAATATCACTGGATTTGTTTGCCTCCACTAGAAATCTGTTGTTAGCTTGTGCACTGTGCTGTAGTATCTAGGTCATGAGATGAGGTGTTTATAATCAGATGGAATTTACAGTTGTTGTCCTCATTTAGTATGATTCCACTTAAACAAAAATGTCCTGCTGAAATCGATATTACATCTCTGCAGACATAGTCACATACCTGGTACATTTAATTAATACTGTGCAGTTGTCATCCTTATTGCTTTGTTTTGTCTGCATCAGCAGTTCCTGCTTCTTACATTTGCATGTGGCTCCAAGGTTTTTTTAACCTTAAAACTGTATTCCCCTTGTGTTTTTGTTTGTGTATATATACACTCTTATTTGCTCCAGTCTCAAACTGCAACATCAACATTCCTAGTAGTTAAAAGGAAAGTGATCTGGATAAAATCAGTGAGCAACCTTGATAACTTATTAACCAATTTTTTATCTAGAAGTAAAATGAGTTGTTGGAAATATTTTTTTCTTCCAACTCTTAACTTCATTGGTAAGATTTTAGAGTTGTAGCCAGGATTTCAGAATTGCAGTCACTGGTGCATAAAATTTATATGGTTATGTAGGAACAGGATGTCTTTTCTGCAGAAGGTTATGTCACATTATTCAGTGAACATTCAATTCTTTTCCTTGTGAACTTTCCCTTTTTACCCAATAGGCCATAAAAACAATTAATTAAAATGGCTTGTGGCCAAATTACTGACCTGAAGAATTGAAGTACAGAAGCTTATAGGTGCTGTTGACAAAGCAGTTTGTATGAAGACTGGATTGTGCAGCAGTTTTTGTTTTCTTTCAGAGGTTTTGTAAATGAGGTCTTTTTTATTTCTTTGGACAGTTGTCTTGCACACTGAACATTTACAAATAACTTAATTCATACTTTGACAGAACTAAGAGACAAATCATCAGTTATTGTTTGCCCTAGGCAGACAAGGAAGCAGTTTCCACACAATATGGAAACTATCTTTGAAGATATATCCTGTTTTGCCTTGAGAAGTAAGGAATCATTTGGCTGTAGGTATCGAAGCATACTCCTGTCTTCTTCAAGCATCTTTTAGTGGGGAATATTATAGCAATAACCCACGCCTGAGTGTGGGTAATGCTGGATTTACCCACGGTTGGTGTGGTTTGGTCACGAGGGCGAAGCCCGAGTGGCCAAACAAAGCCAACCGTGGGTAAATCCAGCATTACCGACAACCAGAAGTGGGTTATTGCTATTATACAATGACATTATTTAAGAAAAAAAAAATTACTTTTCTTAAATAATGGCATTGTATAATGCCTCCTTGCTGCCCTTCCACAGCTGTCTGGTATTCTGCGGCAGTTCTGATGTACTGCGCATGCGCATGCCTACGCAGTACATCAGAGCTGTGGGCAAAAACAATGGAGAAAGCAAGATCTCCGTTGCTTTTTAAAAACTGTTTTGCTATGCTAAATGAGTTTAACATAGCGAGACAGCTTTAAAAAAAAGCAACAGAGAATATCCGTTGCTTTTTTAAAGCTGTCTCGCTATGTTAAACCCATTTAACATAGCGAGACAGTTTTGAAAAAGCAACGGAGAAAGCAAGATCTCTGTTGCTTTTTAAAAATTGTTTCGCTATGTTAAATGAGTTTAACATAGAGAGACAGCTTTAACAAAAGCAGCGGAGAATATCCATTGCTTTTTTAAAGCTGTCTGGCTATGTTAAACCCATATAACATAGCGAGACAGTTTTGAAAAAAGCAACGGAGAAAGCAAGCTCTCCGTTGCTTTTTAAAAACTGTTTTGCTATGTTAAATGAGTTTAACGTAGCGAGGCCGTTTTGAAAAAAGTAACAGAGAATGCAAGATCTCCGCTGCTTTTTTAAAGCTGTCTCGCTATGTTAAACTCATTTAACATAGAGAGACAGTGTGAAGCAATGGAGATCTTGCGTTCTCCGTTGCTGTAAAAAAAAGAGTTATAGTAATGGAAAAAGTCCGGGCGACTGGACCTTTTTCCATTACTATAACTCTGATTTACAACGTGCACGCTGACCAATCAGCATGCACATTTTTGAATATTAATGGGGGGGTCATTGTATAATTGCTATTATACAACGACCCCTCATTAATATTCCAAAACGTGCACGCTGATTGGTCAGCTTGCACGTTGTAAATCTGTACTAATGGAAAAAGGTCCAGTCGCCCGGACTTTTTCCATTAGTATAAGTCTTTTTTTACAGCAACGGAGAACGCAAGATCTCTGTTGCTTTTTACACACTGTCTCACTATGTTAAAGGAGTTTAACATAGCCAGACAGCTTTTAAAAAAGTAACGGAGATCTTGCTTTTTCCGTTGCTTTTTTTAAAGCTGTCTCGCTATGTTAAATGGGTTTAACATAGCGAGACAGCATTAAAAAAAGCAACAGAGATTCTCCGTTGCTTTTTTTAAAGCTATCTCGCTATGTTAAACTCCTTTAACATAGCGAGACATTTTGTAAAAAGCAACGGAGATCTTACTTTATCTGTTACTTTTTTTAAAGCTGTCTCGCTATGTTAAATGGGTTTAACATAGCGAGACACTTTGTAAGAAGCAACGGAGATCTTGCTTTCTCCGTTGCTTTTGCCCACAGTTCTGATGTACTGCATAAGCATACGCATGCACAGTACATCAGAACTGCCACAGAATACCGGACAGCTGCGGAAGGGCAGCAAGGAGGCATTATACAATGCCATTATTTAAGAAAAGTAATTTTTTTTTTTCTTAAATAATGTCGTTGTGTAATAGCAGTAACCCACTTCTGGGTGTGGGTAATGCTGGATTTACCCACGGTTGTCATTGTTTGGCCACTCAGGCTTCGCCCTCATGACCAAACCACACCAACCATGAGTAAATCCAGCATTACCCACACCCAGGCGTGGGTTATTGCTGTAATATCTCAGTTGTTAGCCCACACCTTTAAACAAGCATTACTACTTGGGTCTGATAGCATGTTTGTAAAGAAATTTTTCACGGCCTCCTCCTATAGTAATTCTATTTATCTTGTACATATTAGTGTAAGGTTCAGATTTTAGATGTCTTTGTAGCCTTTATAATGGTTTTGAATCATTTACATTTTTATCTGTTGTACATATGCTTCTCCAAATCATGTTGTGCAGTTTTTGGAGTACTCGACATAAGTGTAGATTTGTTTGTAGCATTTGTTAATAGGGAGATCCCACCGAACCATGGGCCCTTTTACAAGGAAGATCCAGACGTAACACCACCAAAAGAATGAGTTTTTTTTTCAGGAACTGATACAGGTATGGGGAACATCTCAAATAATTCTGTTTGCCTCCTTTTGAAACAGACAACTGAACAAATTCTTCTCCAGGACTCCTTGCCAACAAGAATGGAAAACTGATCATTTTCTTTCCCATGGTTTGTAATGTTCCTTTATGCCTTTCACTAATATCCAGAGTAACTCGGAAGATTCAGATGGACTCCAGAAAGATCATTGTGGCCGATTCCCTTTTGACCCAGGTAACCTTGTGTCTGTCTTCTTATGGAATAGGCCAAGGGCAATTACCAAAAGCTTCCACACAGACTGGACCTACTCACACAAGACAAAGGGAATTTGATACACCCCAGTCTTGAACATCTTCAGCTAACTGCCTGGATGATTCAGTTCTTATTCCTCCTAAGCACCTCTTTCATGAGAACACGCAGCAGTTACTAAAGGATGCAAGAAAATCTTCTAATAGGAAATCTTACATAGGCAAGTGGAAAATATTTTCTAGTTGGTACTGCTCCAATAACCAGGGTCCCAGCAAGGGATTATGTACCGCTGGTGCTTAAATATTTGTGAGTTACTATCCTCTGGTCTGTCTTTTTCCTCTGTCAAGGTACGTTTTGCAGCCATTTCAGCATGTCTAGCCATGGATTGTCCACTTTCATCTCTTTAAACAGTTTCTGAAGGAAGTTTTACACCTGAAACCTCCTCGGAAACAGGTTGCTCCTTCTTGAGACTTTTAACTTTGTGGGGAAAAGTTAACCATGACTCCATTTGAATCTACTCATCAAGCAGAGTTGAGGTTAATTACATGGAAAGCTGTTCTTATTGCTCTGACAGCTGCAAGAAGAGTATCTGACTTTCAAGTTCTCATGGTGGATGAGCCCTGTCAGTTTTTTTTCAGAGGGAGAGGATCCCATTAAGAACAAATTCATCATTCATGCCCAAAGTGATTTCATAGTTTGCTTTTAATCATGCCATCAGTCTCCCAGTGCTGTATCCATTCCCTCCAAAACTAGAGAGAAGATTTCTGCTTACTCTGGATGTGCATAGGCAGCCAAGTTACTATCTTGGCAGAACTAATTTGTGTAGAAAAGTAGATCAGTTATTTGTTTTTTGTGTTGGGGGTGAAGAAAAGACAGCATATGTTAAAACAGGCCATTTCTAGATAGTTATCCTCTGCTATTTTGTTTTGTTATTCCCCCCATGGTAAAACAGTTCCAGGCAGTGTTAAGCCTCATTCTGCTAGAGCCTTGTTTTCTTGAGTGGAATATCGGAAAGGTGTGGACTCTAGATCTAGAGGCAACCACATGGTTCTCTCTCTGTATATTTTTACAAAGCATTACAAACTGGATTCCTTTTCTAGCTCCAAGACAGAGTATGCTTGGACCATTCTAAAGGGTCTCCTGGATTCACATCCTTCCTCCCAGGTTGGATAGGCTTTTTTAATCAGCCCATATAGCTTAAGGCTACTGCAGCAGTAGGAATGATGAACATAGTACAGCTTTGTAAATTGCACTTACCCATAACAGTATATATTTGAATTTCACATAGCTACAGGAGCTACACTCACCATCCCCCTGTTTATGTATATAGCTAGTTGTTGGGATGTGAAGTTATTTGTTATTGTATATAACCTACAGAAGTTCAGGATGAGTATGCTCCTTTGTTACTTTTGGGTAAGAAGTCCTGAAGAAAGCTTCAGCAAGACTGTTGATTTCCCTGCATAGAGCTGTCCACTGAGCAGTAGGAGTGAAGGGGCAGGATGGTCCCTAAGCTTTTGGAAGCTAGCGAGTTATGTCCTAGGCAAGACATAACCCATATAGCTTAAAGGCTACTGCAGCAGTGAGGAATTTGAACATCTACTGTTATGGTTAAGTGCAACTTACACAACTGTACTCTTTCACTATGGTAATTATGCAACTTTCATTTATTTTATCCATGAATGTTAACATCAGAATCCCTGACTTGGAATTATCTTTGGACTGATTTTCTAATTGGAGGTATGCACTGATGCTCCTGTAACCAAACTGTCTGTTTTGCTGATATAGACTGACTCCCCATCCTGTTTCAGAATTATGTAGATATAGTGCTACATCTGCCGACTTCCTCCCTCCCTAAAGAGAGAGAAGTCTTTCAGCTGTTGCACATGCTGTTTTGATCCAACTTTTGTGCCTAGGATTACTAATTGAACCTGTTCTGCCACTGTGTCATTTGGATTGTGGGTTTGCAACACACATCTTGTGCACCAGTACTGGATGTCTGGCTGCCTGTTTCTTATATTATGTACATATGCCTGTATATATGTTTATATACACACACAAGGAATGATTGATGTTTGAAAAATGCACCTGCCAGGTTGTGCTGCAGAATATATTGGGTCAGGCTGTGCAGTGTAAGAGATTAATTCGCTAGGTGCCCTAAAGGAATTTTTGTACTTTACTTTTGTTTACAAAATGGTCATGGTTGTCAGAGTCAGAGTGTCTAGCCTGCCCTTACGGATTACATTGCTTGTTCATAGGCAATTACTAGGCTAACGGCACAAGAGCCTTTACAAGCATAGCCAATAATACTTGGGATATTGGAACTTCCTAATAAGCTTATCTATCAACAACTCCTAATAGCACACAAAATCCTATATCAACCATCAAAAACACCTTCTCTTAGCAGCCTCCTAACTCCCTAAAATAACCTGAAACAACTTCGTTCTTCAGAGAAGTTACAAGTTAACACTACTAAAACTACTAACTCTGCAGGGAATCACCTATTCTCCAACTCAGTTGGTAAAATATGGAATAATCTTCCCTCATACATCTCCTCTCTAGCCACTCTTCCACTCTTCAAGAAACAACTCCTAATACATCTGAACAAATTCTGGCTATGCTCTTGTACCAATCCTGGCTAACTACTTCCATCTATTCACTATTATAATTCTCTAGTCATCACTACAATATTCTATCTGACTACAAATAACTTAATAGCTCTATAGTTATAAAAAAAAAAAAAAAAAAAATACCATATATTTCTTGGTTTAACAACTATGTATTATATATTGAACTTTATAACACCTAACTTTGTACAGAAAGCAGCTAATGCCTTCCTTTTACTTAGGTGTTTTACTTGTCTTCTTTTTACACTTGTATTACCTGTACTAAAATCACTGCATTCTTGCTTATTGCCTTTGTAAAATGTGTTATGTTTATTATCTTGTTTGTATCCTTGGAGCTTTTCTCCTCGGGCCTCCACTGAAAATGGACACAAATCCAGCTGGACTAGCCCGGTCAACAAATGTAAAATAAATAAATAAATAAATATGATAATAATATATCAGTTCCCCAGATATGGAGTGGGGTAGTATCAGGCTACCAGGTCTTTGAGTGTTGAAGCCCCTTTGTTAACAACATTGTCATTTATTATTAGTTTGACAGCTCATTTTCTTTGTGCATGTTTTATGATACTCCCTTATAACAAAAGTGGTCACAGTTTTGTATTAATGGCTGGAATGTTGTTTTGGACAGAAAATACAAAGTGTAGTTTTGGGATGCAGTAATACACATTGTCCCATATTTAAGAAATGATGAGACAGTTACATTCACGAGATGCTGTGAACAAATGCTTGCCCTTAAGTTTGGGGTAATTATTTTGAATGTAAATAAACATGGCTGTTTAAATAAATAGTAAAATCCATGGTTATAACTGTGTTATTTATCTGCATTTCTCATCATGTGTTTAGGGTATTTTCTTGAACAAATCTTAACATCTGTCATTGCGGAGTGAATATGACATTTCTTCTTCAGGAAGAAAAAAAAAATACCTTTCTGTTTGCATCTTAAGCTGAGAATTGTCAATTTTAAATTCTATTTGGAGGACAGTGCCAGCAGTACAAGTTTTAAGGTTGATTTGGTGAAAGTTGCTCATGTTAGGAAGTTATGCTTGCCAAATTAAAGGAATGCTCATATATTTTTTTAATGTTATTGCTTCTTATTTTCTGGTGCATTTTCCTTTTAAACATATGTCACGGATAAAGGCAATTAACATTTTTAGTGAGTGTTTGGGGGGGGGGGGTGGGGGAGATTTCAGTAAGCGACTTCACAGATACTTATGTACACAGTTCTGTATTTTTGTGAGGGCTCTCGAGGAGTTGTCTTAGACATTGTATAGTGAAAACTTAGTGTAACTGGCAAAATTTTTAAATTGCTGATTTATATGGCCAGATTCCAAAAGAATTACTTTCAGTGCAAGTCTGTCCTAATTCCAAATTACTTGCTTTCAGTATAAGTGACTTTTTTGGTATAAGGCCTGTCTATAAATAGGCTTATACCAGAGGCCAGATTCCAAAGGACCTGCTCTTAGTCTGCTCTGAGTGTAAGTAGTCTCTGTATACTGAGTGCAGGTCTTAGAATTTAGCCCATAGTAGCAGGTAGAAATGTTCACTGAAATATATTGAAACTAGTTTGCATGTTTAGGCATAGAGGTTTGAACCCTGACTATGACATAGGAGATTTGGGTCTGTGTATTGGAAACAGGAGCCAAATGGATTATGTAGACCTGAACAAACAGTAGTTTGTTGTCATATTTCAGGGTATGAGATAGATCTCTGCAGTAACTTCATCCCATGGAAAGTATAAGCTAATTCTGGGTTCAGAAACCATCTCAATGGGGCTTACTGAAGCGAAGTCTTGAATGCATGTATGTACCAAGGGGTCTGATGATGTATGCATTGCATTCCAGAGTAGGCATTGGCAGCCCAGATATTTAAACGCAGGAATAAGGCTGAATAAAAAAAATATATATATTTTTGTCAAAAAAATATAAATTTGTTTAAAAATCTAGAAACTAAAGAAATGAATCTGAAGAACACCACCCGGTTCCCTGGCAAGAGGCAAGCAGGCTTGAAGAGAAAGAGCAGGGAGTCATCAATTTGCCCATTCCAGAAGGGAGGATGGGTCTTCTGCTTGCAGTCTGTCACTCCCCTGTTGATGACAGAGTGCGATAGTCACATAGTAGATAGCCAATGAATTTGGTGTTGGCACTGTGTGTGGTGATGCATGTGACATGAAGCAGCCTCACCCATTTAGGGTGTAACAAAAAATCCCTTGCATACTGGATGTATGACACTGCTGGATTGTCCAATTTTGTGATGTTCTTCTTGTTTTACTGTTGCAGTCATCACACTTGGGTTATCTGCCTGCAGGTAGCCCTCAGTCGGCCCAAATACCAGAGACTTAGTATTTCTGCGTCAGATGCTGTCTCTCCAGGACTGATGTCAGGGATATAAAAACAGGAAGCCAATGCCATTATATCAGTCTTTCTTGCCGAGGAGCCCGAAGCAGAAGCAGTTCGCACGAGTGCCGATCGGCCGCTACCTGAGTTTTCTTTTACAAATTGAATCATCCTGAAGTCTTCTAAAGCTAAGTACCCCATTGGGGATCCTTTTTTTCTTGCTCTAACTGATGTCAGAAAAAGTTAACAGTTGGCTTGCCTATGGAAAGCAAATACCACACCGAGATTTTCATTCTGCATTACCTGTTTAGGCCCAGACCACGATGTACCTCGCTGTCGGTTTTGTGCCTTTTTCAACGTCTGAACCATTCTTCGGGCCCTTATTGTTGCTAAATACTTTCTTTCTTGATCTCCATATTCTGAAATGGTTTCGGTAAGCCATCCGACTACCGATATTCTGAAAAAACGTAAGGATAAAGACAGAGACAGACCACACAGGTCCAAAGCTGCCAACAACTCTTCCGTTATGCTAGTCGCCAGTTCTCCGGTACTCAGTGAGGTGCTTTCGCAGCCCCGATGCCCACTTCAGTGGATTCGCAGTCCTCTACCGAGACCCGTTTGGAGTCCGGTATGCCGCGAGACTATTCTTCGACTATGGAACCTGCGGATGTCTCTACCTTGGATGGGTCCAGAGCCGCTGAGCAGGCACCAGTTTCTGAGGAAGTTCTTTGCATTACTGATGTTCGACACAAACCGACTTCTTCAGTTCTGTCTAAAACTACCGAGTTTCTAAGGTCAAGAGTACACGCTACACCTAGAAAACCGATGAACTAAGCGCATGCACCTGCTCCCTTGCCACAACATCAAATGCTTAAAATGGCAGAAGACCTTGTTATGCTGATTAGGGGAAGTCAGCCTTCCCCTGCTAAGAGAAAAAGAGACCAGTCCCCAGCAGCTTCAACAGACCATGAGTACGACGACTCTGAGGTATCTGATTATGAAGACATGCCATTATCTGCTTATGAGGATTCAGATGTAGAGGAAGCCATCCCATCTGCCTCTCCTTCAGGGGACTTTTCTTTTGGTGAAACCTTACATAATTTAAGAGAGCATTTCCATCGGGAATACCAAAACCATCCTCAGTCCAAAAAGAGACACAAGAGAATTTCTAGAATTGCCACAACATAGGCCTTTAGCAATACCTCCAGTCCTGGAAATTGTTGATGTTTTTATCAAATCCAGTCTTACTCTTGATACTTTACCCCCTGCTCCTAGGAAACCAGACAGGTACTACAGAGTACCTGACTCTCACAAATTCCTTTTCAGAAATCCTGTTGCTGACCCAGAGATCATTTCTCAGGGGCCTAAAGGTATCAAAGCAACTTACTGCTAAGAATCCCACGCCTTTGGACAGGGATTCCAGAGCTTTGGACAGATGGGGTAAGAAAGTATATACCTCTGCAACTCTCGCCATTAGGGCTTTGAATTGTCAGTTTCAGATGCTGCAGTACCAACAACATATTATGGAACTTGTTAAGCAAAAAATAGCAACCTTTACAAACTATGCAGAAAATAAAGAATTGCAAGAGCTTATGCATTCTGCAAGCCAAGTTAGCAAGCATACACTGCAGTGTGGCTTTGACGCCCTAGAAGCATCTTGCAGGGCAGCAGTTACTGGTTCTGTACTGAGAAGGCATGCTTGGCTTAAGGAGCAGGCCTTGCCAGATCATGTCAAATCAAAGTTATTAGATGCTCCTTTGAAAAAGGGCAATCAGTTTGGCAACAGAGCAGAAGAGGTTCTTAAAAAGATAGAAGAAAAAGCTAAATCTATGCAGACAGTCAAAGAATTCTTACAAGTACAGCCTCCTAGATACAGTAGGCTTCGCCGCTCAAAACACTGGTCCTTTCCAGCACCCTCCAGGCCGTCTCAAACTAGACCCAGGGGAAACAGGCCCCCCCCCCCAGACTACAGTCTCAGGGTATGCAGAGATCTAAGCAATGAAGTGCCTCCACATCCAAACCAGGGAGTGCTAAGCCATCCACTTATGGAAAGAATTCACAATGACTTCTCTACTCCACTCCCCACCTCTGCCCAACTGCTTGTGTCCCTAGGAGGAAAACTTGCCCTTCATGCAAAAAACTGGATGTCCATCACCAAAGATTGATGGGTCCACAACATTGTATTCCAGGGGTACAAATTTTACTTCCACACTCTGCCGACCCCAAAAGGGTTCCCAAACCTGCCTCCAAACCAGTGGGCAGAGGCACAAAAACCAAGTTCTATCCTTGATCTCTATCAGAGCAATCCAATCTGTTCCGACAGAACAGATAGGTCAAGGATTCTATTCCAGACTTTTCCTGGTACCCAGAAAAGAGGGCTCTTGGCACCCAATCCTAGATCTTTCAACTCTCAACACCTTCCTGGTGGTACCAAAGTTCAAAATGCTCACCCTGCAGCAGCTTCTACCTATGCTAATCAAATATGCCTGGTTAGTCACCCTAGACGTAAAAGAAGGCTATCTGCACATCCCTATAAGGGAGTCATGCAGAAAATATCTAAGTTTCAGGGCCGGTTCTATGAACTATCAGTTTTCTGCACTTCCCTTTGGCTTATCCACTCCTCCAAGAGTATTCACAAAATGCCTGGCTCC
The DNA here is from genome assembly GCF_019279795.1 of Protopterus annectens. Classification (NCBI taxonomy): domain Eukaryota; kingdom Metazoa; phylum Chordata; order Ceratodontiformes; family Protopteridae; genus Protopterus; species Protopterus annectens. The sequence goes on along the minus strand of NC_056725.1, from coordinate 503,471,861 downwards.
AGCCATTGCTTACTGCAGTCAGAGAAATATCCAAATTTACCTGTACATGGACGACTGCCTAATTCAGGCGGACAGTCAGGAAATGCTGTTGCAGCACCTGGCATTTGTAAAAAAAAACGTCTCATCCCTGGGGTACACCATCAATAAAAGAAATCAAAACTAGTCCCCAGTCAAAAGATTGTATTCCTGGGAGCAAGCTTGGACACAGCATCCCAGGTGGCATTCCTCACTTCAGAAAAACAAGCCTATCTGACAGACTATTTTATTCAAATGGCCACCAGAAGCCAGCTATCTGCAAGGAAAATCCTGCAGGCCCTAGGGTTCATGGCCTCATGCATCCTAGAAATTCCATATGCCAGACTACATATAAGGGAACTTCAATGATACTTAAAAAGTTTTTGGTGCCAACATTCTCAGGACCTAGAAACCGTAATTCCTATCATACCCTGTCTAAGGACAGAGTTTCTTTGGTGGGTAGAAGCATGCAAACACAATAAGAGACTGCCCTTTACTCAACCCCACCCCACCCAGACCCTCACCACAGATGCATCAGACTATGCCTGGAGAGCACACATGGACGGCAAATGCATTCAGGGCCACTAGAGCCCAAGTCAAATTCATCTGCACATCAACCAAAAAGAGATACTAGCTGTGCAGCACGCTCTGACAGCTTCCAGATCCCTACACTCTCCAGGACATCTGCTAATAAAAACAGACAACACCACAGTTATGTGTTACATCAACAAGCAGGGGGAGCCCACTCTTACCCACTCTGCTGGTTAGCCATGGCCCTGTGGAACACGGCCTTGGACATGCAAGTCCATCTGCAAGCTCAATTCCTGCCAGGCAAACAAAACTCACTGGCAGAGGACTTGAGCAGAAATCTCCTAGACCCACACGAGTGGCAATTAGAGCCCAGCACCTTCAACCTTCTGATTCAGAAATGGGGGACCCCAGAGGTGGATCAATTTGCCTCCCCCTGCAACCACTAGCGCAGCAAATTCTGCACCAGGAATCCTCACAGCAGGGCCTGGAAAGTGGATGTCCTATCTTTTCAGTGGATAAATCTCTCAATCTATGCCTTTCCCCCTCTGCCCCTTCTCTCAGGAGTATTACTCAAGGTAAGACAGGACAGACCAAGGACAATTCTGATTGCCCCGGACTGGCCATGCCAGCACTGGTACCCACTCCTGTGCAGCCTGTTACCTGTGCCATCCTAGAACCTACACCAGAACCCAACCCTGCTCTTGCAGCAGGAAGGACAGATTTTGCATCCGCAACTGCAAACCCTAAATCTAGCAGCCTGGCTTATTCACTTAATTCTCCCCCAGCAACCCTAAGCAAGCAGGTACTGGACATCATACTTGAAGCCAGAAGACCCAGTACAAGAAAATCCTATGCTGATAAGTGGAAAAGGTACTGCTCTTGGATTCAGTTTAAAGGAGAGGACACAACTCTGCCCTCCCTGCCTGTAATCCAAGATTACTTAGCAGATCTACTCCACAAAGGCCTGTCCTTCTCCTCCATTAAAATACATGCCTCAGCCATTTCAGCTCATTACAACACTGATCCACCTCTCTTCTCGCACCCTCTTATCAGACAGTTCCTGAGAGGGACAAACAACTTAAGACCACCAAGGAGAGCACCCACCCCTGCTTGGAATCTTAACTTTGTACTAGAAAAGCTCACGCTCCCCCCCCCCCTTTGAATCTGCAGCGTCAGTACAATTAAAATTCCTCTCTTGGAAAACAGCCTTGCTTCTGGCCATCACTTCAGTTAGAAGAGTGTCTGAGCTACAAGCACTTATGGCTGTTGAACCCTTCATTATTTTCCATGCTGACAGGGTTTCCCTCAGGAAGTGGTGTCTATTGTGGCTCTCAACCAATCCATCCATTTGCCAACCTTCTTCCCTAATCCTCAAAATAAAGGTGAAAGGATCCTGCACTCCTTGGACGTGCACAGACAGCTCAGATTCCACCTTGATAAGACTAAGCCCTTCAGAAAATCTGACCAGTTACTAGTCAGCTTTGCAACAGGGGCAGAGGGCAAGGCCATTTCAAAACAAAACAGTTTCCAAATGGATAGCACACTGCATCCATTTCTGCTACAAGCACCATGGGAAACCAACCCCTCATGGGGTCAGAACACATTCCACTAGGGCAACATCTATCTCTACACCATTTCTCAGGGGAGTCATACCATGGACATCCTGGAAGCTGCTACCTGGAGTTCTGTACACACCTTCACCAAGCATTGCCACCTGCTTATCTTTTCCAAATCCAGGGCAGGTTTTGCAACAGCAGTCCTGCAAGCTGCCTCCACCCTTCTTCAGCTTTGGGAATTTACCCAAATGTGATGACTGTAACATTGAAACATGAAGAACATAGTACAGTTGTGTACGCTTACCATAAATGTAGATGTTCGAGTATATTCACTGTTGTAGTCCTGGTTTCCCTCCCTCCAGCCCCCTGGTTTCTCTTTCATTCTCTCTGTGGTTTTTACTTGCCTTTCAGGGGTATTGGTATTGGTATTTACTTTTTACTGGTGGTATTTTCTCCCAACCATAACTTAGCTCCCTATTTGGAGGGCTCCTGACATTTGGGGCAAGAAAAACTGATGTAATGGCATCATCTGCCTGTTTTTATACCCCTGACATCAGTCCTGGAGCGACAGCATCCGACGCAGAAATACTAAGTCTCTGGTGTTCAGGCCGACTGAGGGCTACCTGCAGGCTGATAACCCAAATGTGATGACTGCAACAGTGAATACACTCGAGCATCTACATTTATGGTAAGTGTACACAACTGTACTTTTCTCCTTCCCTTTCACGACACACTGACAGCTGCAGCAGTCTTGCTCTCTTGTGTGTTTGTGCTGGAGGGGTGGATGTATGGATGGCATGCAAGTTCGGAACAACTGAAGTAACGGAGGGCAGGTGGTGGTCACTGGAAAGGTATGTGAAGGAGGGGTGTGGAAACAAAAGCTAAATTCACCAAGAAACATCTGAATCAAAAGTGTCAGTTATGTACATCACTGACTCTGAGATGGGGCTTGTCACCATTGCAGTAGTTACCTAAACTAATAGTAAAAGGAACTCCATTAGGCAAGCTGGGGAAACCAAAATAAAAGTTACATTTCTAATTGTACTAGAATTGATCACTGGACAGAGGCTCCTTACTTGGAAGTGGACTCCTCCTTTGCCTGAACCACAACCCTTTCTTCTCATTCCCCACATTAGACATTCCTTAAACACTACTCATTGATAATAACTTGGCAGCTGCCTTCAGGCTTTTAGATGCAAAAATTCCTTTTAGAAGCCAGGACCCTCATCCTCACAGTACCCAGGGCTCCTGGTATCTGCCCTTCCATCACATTCGATTTGGCCATTCTTTTTGTGACAGTGGTGTCTCTGGCATTGGTACTGATGATGGCACCCTCCAAGTCAGCTTAGCCTTTTCCTTTTTTTCACTCTGTGCTACATTGTTGATTGGACTGGCCAGTCCCATTGGTGTTGGTCCCAGTTTACTATGCATTATTTGTATCACCATCAATTCTTCATTCTTTCTTGCACTGTCATTCACTTGCCAATTGATGGAATTGCTAGCAACAGCACTGCTGATGCTAGTTGCTTGGAGATCAGCTAGTTCACCAATGGGTATTGATATCCTCAGCACAAAACAGTCTTTGCAGCCTTTCCCTTGTTGCAGTGATACTGCTGTATGGCTATACACTTCATCTTTCCTCAGTCTTGCCTTGTAAAGCTAACCTTTGTCAAACCCAGAAAGAATCCAAGCATTACCTGAAATAAGTCTGCTGTGTGATCATAGACCAAGTGTGTGCCGTGTATGAGGCCAAAGATATATCTCTGCATTCAGGAGTTAGAGAACTTGTTGGAAGAGAGGGAGAATGGACCAGCCAGTGCCTGTTGTCCTTCACAAGGAGGATGTGTTATTTTGCCATAGATGGGCTGTCTTCACCAGGGAGTGGAGGGTAGTACTGTATCTAAAAGTTTAGTTTCAACAATTTGGGGGGGTGGTAGATGCCTTGTGGTCACATGCATAAGAACATGTATGCAACAGATGGGGTACAACTGAACACACTGCTCCCAGCTATGGATGATCCACCCTGTTGTCCAAGTTAATCCTTTTTCTGACTACAGTAATGGTGTTTCCCTCCTCAACTCCCTGAGAGTAAGCTGGGGAGGGGAATAAAGGCCAGATTGCAGGGTATAAAAATTGTTTAAATAATAGAAATGTCTCTGCAAGGCACACTGATTAGAAGTGGATCCAGTGTTGTCTTTTTTCATCTGATTTAACCCTTCAGTTATTGGATCTGACTAAATCCGACCTTGGCACCTCTCAAAAGCTGTGGATCCAGGACTCTTAACTCTTCTCCTACCCATAATTCCTTCTCTTCCCCAAAGTACCTCAGATTCCTTTTTATCAAAAGGTCACGTCTACAAGGACTCTGACTACTAAGATAGATAAGTCTCGATTTTATTTTTCCTTATTTCAAGATTCTTGCTTCATGTTCTTACCTCTAAACAACAACAAACAATATATATATAATAATAATAGTAATACCTTTTTTTTGTTGGTGCATTTTCTTTTTCTTTAGTGTAGATATTGCTTCCTTAATGTTTGGGTATTAGGATATCTTTTTGGTCAACAGTTTTTGTGGATAATCTTTTAAGTTAAGATTGATGGCTGACAAGGTTGCCAGGCCTAAAAACAATACAAGGCCTGTGGACACAAAATTCCACCACAGGACCCGCATTCACTTTGTCTATACTGTGTGGGAGCACTACATTTGGTAGCAGACTGTGTGGCTTGCTTTTTCTTTGGTATCAGGGCATTACAAGGCACAGAGACAAGTTGGTTTTAAATGGTCTCATTCCTGCCCCTCCAGGTGCCACTAGTCAATCTTCGGCTTCTCCAATAACTCCTCCAATCTCTCAAGCTAAAATAGCTGAGAAACAAAAATCAAAAGAGAGAGAGAGAGAGAGAGAGAGAGAGAAAGAAAAGGATTCTGACAGAAAATCAGAAAAAAAAACATAAAATGATCCCTGAATCCATCCTAACTTTTGAGTCTGGCACCAAAATTGCCAAAATCTTTGGGTCTGAAAACTCTTCTGATCCATTCTAAGATACCTCCTCCTCAGTTCCCTTGGGAGCCACTCCCTTTTTGCAAGAGAGGCATGCTTTGAGACCACCTTCAGTGGTGTCATCATCGAGGTCCTTCTGTTCATTGAAGAGTCTTGCTGAGGCAGAGATTGACAGGATGATGAGGAATTTCTCCAGACACTGATACAACTAGGAGTTCTCCTGATGCCGACCCCTTTGGCCATACTGGCTACAGGTGCAGCTATCCCTCCTTTGGGATCTCCTATTCTGGTCAGACCTTTGGAGCTGATGCCTATGGAACAGACCATACCTAGGGCACCAACTTTGGAGCTGACAGTCCTGTCCACTTTCTCTGACAGCATCCCTTACTTTCTCAACCCGATACTGTCAGATCAGGATCAGTCACTGAGCTGAAGTCTTAAGGCTGAGACCCATGGGGTGGAGTTAACTCCAGTGCTTTTGGATCCTTGTTTCCCCTTGGTGCCTCGACCTTCGGTAGCTTGGCTTTTTTGTCACCCTCGAAGGTGTGGAGGCTGAATGTGGGTGAGGCCCTTCCTTCATTTTGTTTGGATCAGAGGGCTGCCTCTTAATCTCCAATTGGCACCTCAGCTTTTGAGACATTTAAAAGGGTTCTTGCTTGGTGAAGGCAAGAGGTGTCTTCCATATGCTCAGCTGTGACTGACTCCACACTTCCAGGTCAACAGGGACAGTCAGCTTTATTCAGTCTCAGGGCACACACCATGCATCCCAATCTGATTCTGATCCTTCTCCAGACATCCCAGCAAGACAGGGTCCTTGGAAACAGATGTATAAGAGGAAACATCTAGACTCCTTTCTGGAGTCAGTCACATAAGACACAGAGTTGGATGATGGGGGGGGGGGTGGTACCATTGGCTGATAGCTCTGCAGACATGGAAGGATCTTGAAATGGGGCCATTTCCAAGGAAATCAGATCAAATCTTAGCTGCACCAAAGGAAAGACCACACTGGAGTGTCCCTAGTAGATGGTATGGTTGTGGTGGAAGCCACGCAGAAGGAACTCTTAGAAGACTCTGTCCATCCTGCTAACAGGGTGCCAGGGGCTTTGGACAAATTCTGGAAATGGAATTATAAGTCAGTGAGTTTTGTCCTTAGACCACTGAGCTACCTTGCCTGTATGAGTTGCCTCCAGATGGACCTGACAAAGGATATCACTAAGTCTTTCTTTCATGGGTAACTTACAAGTGGAGATCCAGAAAACAGTGGAGTCCCAATTGTTTACCCTTTAGTCAATGTCCAACATAACCATGCGTCTGCTTTCTAAAGCAGCCAGTTGTATGGCCAGAGCAGCAGTTACCAGCATAGTCATCCCCTGGCACACATGAATGCTATTGTATGACATTGTGGAAGGCTTCAAGACATCTTTCTTAATGCCTGTTTTGATGATTCTACAATTTTTTGGACCAAAGTTTGAGGAGAATCTTACCAGGAGCAAACAAGACTGTAAAACCCTGAAACTCCTGTCTGCCATTGGAATCAGCTTATCCAAGGACTTTCTTAAGGAACCAGAGGGATGGTAAGAGGATGTGGTTCAGAAAATCTCAAGGTTTTTTTAACCAGGATGCTCATATGTGTCAGACCCTCCTGTGGAGGGGGGAGCAGTTTCAATGGATGCCACCCGAGTGGGAGAGGCAGGCCACTGAATCAGGGATTTTGTGGTCATTTCACTGAGAAATTCTTTCAGTGCTCCTGATGGACTGCTTGACTGCTGCACTCTGGAGGCAGTCAGACAGGCACTTATCCCTGCATCATTCAAGTCTGGCAGACCTTCACGCTAGGTACAAGGATCTGAGGCTAATCACCAGAGGTCACGTTATTCCATTTGTTTCTCTTCCTCGAAAGAAGAAAATGATTCCCATTTTGCCACCCAGTCAGATGAAACCTACAACAGCAGATGTTTCAAAGCTGTTGGGGAAAAAAGTCATCCAGTAGGTCCCCCAGACCAGTTAGGATATAAATCTATTCAAGATTCTTTTTAGTTCTGAAAGATACAGGGATCTTAGGCCAATTTTGGACCCAAGTCATCTTAGTCCATTTGTAAAACAGGCAAAGCTCTGGATGGTCATGATTCAGCCCATTCTACCTATACTAAAGAAGGATAACTGTATGTGCTGTGTAGAGCTCCAGGATGCTTACTGCCATGTCAAGATAGGAAGATAGTCCAAAAGATTTCTACACTGGAACCAGTCACCTTCCATTTTAGAGCATTGCCGTTTGGTCTTACCACAGCCCCCCAGATGTTCGCTAAATGCATGGCAGTGGTTGTAGTGTATGTCAGACTGCTAGGGTTCTGGGTGTTCATGTACTTAGACGATTGCCTCCTTACCAACCCAACCAAGCATCTTCTGGTCCAGCACTGGGATTGTTTGCTGCAATTTCTTCGTAGGTTAGGTATTACAGTCAGTTAGCCAAAGAGTTAGTTGTCACCCCCTCATCAAATAGAGTTTTATTGAATGCCACCTGGATTCAAGCAGTGAAATAGCCAAACCAGTAGAATCCAGGATTTTGTCTCTGCATCAGCTAGCAGTTCAGCTTCTCCAATATCCATCACCCCCAGCAAGACCCATTCTCCTGCTGTGGGATTGATGGCTTTGATAATCATGTTTGTTCCCCTGGCAAGATGCCACATGAAAATCCTTCAGTGACCATAGCAGACTTTTTTATGTTTGAATTTGTTTAACGACTATGCACAGATCTCACATCAGGTGGTAGTTGACCTCCCAGATGGTTCAAGAAGGTCAGCCATTCTCTCCATTTTCTCCAGTGACCACAGTAACCACATATGCTTCCCTCCTGGGTGGGGTGGGGGGATTTCAGAGGGAAGACAGCACAAGGTTCTTGGTCACTCATGGAAGCCAGTCTTCACATCAGTCTTGGAGATAAGAGCAGTCCTTCTAGTGTTACAGGCTTTTCAAGACTCTTTCCCTAAAGGAATGATTTCCATCCAGACAAACAACATGGCAGTAGTCTGGTACACCAACAAGCAAGGGGGAACCCAGTCATGCCCTCTGTGCCAAGACTCCATGAGCATGGAGCAGTGAAAGATGTTGCTTTCTCACAGCAACCCATATCCAAGAGACTCAGTGTTCTAACAGCCAAGTTGAGCTGGTCCATTCTTCTGCCTCATGAGTGGTCCTTCAATTAGACCACAACAAATCAGATTATCAGGTCATTGGGACCAAACTTGTTGTGATCTTTCTGCTTTGTACTTAAACAAGTACAGCAGTTATTTTGCCCTGATACCTCCACACGGTCAGTCACCCAGGGATGCTTTAGTGCACAGTTGGCCCTGGGACTTCTTGATGCCTTTTCTCCCATTCCACTGATAATGAAGTTTATTCAGAGAGATTGAAGGTGCAAGGCCAGGGTAATCCTCATTACTCCTTTTTGACCCTGGCAGATGTGGTTCCCCTCCCTCTGGCCTCATCTACTGCATCCTTCCTAGACATTGGATCACTATCCAGATCTACTGAGTCACCCTTCCAGGCAACCTCTCCTGATTCCAAAGACCTTGAAGGTCAGCCATTGGTTTCTCCAAGTCTAATGGTGGCCCGAGATGCCAGTCTGTCTGTTTCATTGGTTCATATTTTGTCAGCTTCGCAGAAACTGAACACTAGGAAATGGCATTGCCATCTAATTAAACTGGTTGTCTGGTAGTCCGGAAAACACTGTGCAAACTCTGGTATTCTGTTTCAAAAAAGAAACAGACTATCGGAGTTTGTTAAATCAGCAGATGTACTATGCTTTTTTACAGAAAAGCATAGTAAATCTACAGAAAGAAGGCATCAGGAACACAAAAAGAGGGTATTTGTCTTCAGCTGACGATGGTGGTGACGTTACAAAATGTGTGGGAGTGGGGAGGAAACGGACATTGTTATGGGAGGTGTGAGGGGTGTGTCCTTGGCAACCCTGCTAGGAAAGTTTGTTTCAGCAAATGGAAAATTATTTCTATTTGAGCAAACCCTAAAGGAGTAGATCCATTTTCAGTACCTTTCCCCTTTATTTCAGGCTTCCTGTCAGATCTGTTATTTATTTTAGGCTTCCTGTCAGATCTGTTATTTATTTTATTTATTTGTTTATCATTTATTTACCGGGAAAGTCAGACTGGGTCATGAGGTACCCATTTCCAGTGGAGGCCTTGGGAGAAAATCTCCAGATACATATGATTAACAGAATGAAAAACTAGACAGACATAATAGTCATAACATTCAAGCACAAATATGAAAGCAGCACATTACTTTGTCAGAATGAGAATACAGTCATAACATTCAAGCACATTACATATTAGCTTGTCCGAATAAAAACTCAGCAGACATAACAAAGTAATAGTGTTCAAGCATAAGTTATATGGAAAGCCTGATAATAGGAAGATGCAGCATTATTTATGTAATAAATTATTATTGTAATGATTATTAATATTCTAAAGGTCATTAAATATGGTAACAGATTATATAGGTGAAGGCACAGAATAGTATGAGTAATGAAGGGTAGGGTGTGACAGAGGGAATAGTAGGAATAGATGTGAAAAAGGTAGGAGTGTAACCTGTCAAGGGAGTATGTGTAGAGGAATGGAGGGTAGGGTAAGTTAGTAGTGGAGATAGAGTAGAGGTAGAAAAAGGTATAAGAGTACCTCAGCCTGGGCTCATACAGGAGCAAATCCAAGCTTTGCTTAAATATTCTTTTATAGAGGTTTTGAAGCAGTGCAGGTTAGTAGCAACTTTGATAGATATAGAAAGGGAGTTCCAGAGTTTTACCACAGAGCAGGACTAAAGGCTTAGGTCTGGGGTTTTGTTAGATTTATAAGTCATGCGGAGATGTTTGCCTTCAGATTTGGGATATTTCTTTATATACATTTGTTTACCAAGTAGTGTCCGACTGGGTTAAAAGCCTGTTTTCAGTGGAGACCTGGGGAGAAAAGCTCAAAAAAATGGAATAAAATACAGAAAGTATCACCATGGAAAAATATATAACAATGTAAAACAATGAGAATAAAAGTATATCAAACACAGAAAAATGAAATTAGAGCATGTAAAATACACATATAGTACCATGTCAATAAGATCTAACAATGTAAAAAATTAGATAAATTGTTTCAACATAGAAAGCAAATTTGCACAGGTAAAATAACAGAAATATAAAAGTTGATTAATGGACTAAGAGCAGGACAAGCTAGTGAGTTGTGGATGATTTTGTATACTGTAGTAAGCTGCATGTATTGGAGCTGGAGGGGGAGTTCAAGCCATCTTGGGTAATGTAGGTCTAAAGTAAAGTTAGAAGGGTTCGAGGCTAATACCAAGTCCAGGGTAGAGTGTTGTATGATGTTTTTGCTGTAAGTGGTAGGAGTATTTATAAGCTGAGTAAAGCCATAGAGGCTTATACTATTTGTTGGGTGGTGTGAGGTTAGTGTCTGCCAGTCTGTGTTAACATCCCCTAGGATAATGGTTTTGTTTGGTATTGTTTCAGATATCCAGGCTTAAATATTTTCTAGAATGGGAATGTTTTGCCCAGGAGGGATGTGTAAAACAGCTATGAAGATATTCTTAGATGAGTTAAGATTTAGAAATGTTAAAATGTTGGTATAGTATTTGAGTATGGGGAAATTATCAAGTTGTTAGGTTAAATTGGGGCTGTTCTGTCACTTTGTGTTGTGTCTGCTCTGATAAAGCTATAACCAGGGGAAGAATTTCAGTATCTTTTATTTCTGCTTTTAGGCAAATCTCTGTAATAGCAAGGCTGTGTGAGCTAGAGTATGTTAACCAGGCATGTTTATTGCATGTGCTCCTAATATTAAAAGTGATAAATGTTAGTTATTTTGTCTGTGTAGTAAGGAATGGGACCTTAGTTGGTGTGAATAGCCCTGCAAAAGTTTAAGGCCCTTTAAGAAAGTCTGATTGTTTTAGGAGTTTTAAGTTATTTGGGTGTTTGCATTAGTTTTAGGTTGTAGCTGTTAGTATTGAGGATGAGGACTTAAGGGTGGGAATAGAAGAAGTTAGGTATAGAGATCATTGTTGGGGTTATTTGGGAGAAGCTTGTGGTGGAGGGATTGCATGTCATTGATGAGATGATAGTTGAGGTATGCTTTTGCAGTAGTGTTGCTGGAGGAGTTTTTAGGGTAGAAAGGAGAAGAAGGAAGAGGAATAAGAGGCATGAGTAAAACAGCATGATTCGTGTAGAGTGTGATAGCTTAAATAGAAGTAGAGGGGGAATTAGGGCTGTTGGAAGTGAAGCAGTTATAGGGGTAGAGTATAAATGAAAATACTGTGGGATAGTAGTGTAGAAAATTAGAGAGAGTTTGCAGGAGGTGGAACTAAAGGAAGTATAAGTTCATAAAAGAAGAGTGGTAGGTTGTCCTAGTATCTTCTCTGGAAAGTAAGCAATAAAGGAGTATTAAAGGCTAGAGTATAATGATGTAGTCAAAATAAGAAAAATGAGGGTTTATTTGGGAAAAGAAAAGGATACAGTGTGGAATAGCTAGCTAGTATTAGGGAGGGTGTGGTTATAAAGGGATATAGTGCAAAGCAGTATGGGATGGAGAAGGACAGTTGGGAATGGGGCTAAAAATTAAAAAAGAGGTAAGGAAGTAGAAATCAAGAAACAGAAGTAGTAAAGTGATTTGGAGTGGGATTTGGGAAAAGAATCACAATTGAAATGTGTATGTTCAAACTCCATAGGGAAAATATGGAATAACCTCCCCCCACACATTACCTCACTAGACTCCTTTCAACTTTTCAAAAAACAACTTCTATTACATCTTAACAACTTCTGGCTCTGCTCCTGTACCAATCCAGACTAAATGACTTCTTCGCTCTTCAGCCATACCTCCCTACGTAAAAATCACTATCTTTCCCTGCTATTTCAAATGACTAAATTACTGTACTGTTCTAAAAAAAAAAAAAAAAAAAAATATGAATATATAGCTTAGGCTATTTGTTTTTTACCTGTTTTTTTTTTTCACTGTATTTTCTACTACACTAAAATGTATGCATTGTTGCTTAAATGTTTAACCTTGTTTTAATTGTGGAGCTTTTCTCCCCGGGCCTCCACTGAAAATGGAAATTATCCAGCTGGACTAGCCCGGTCAACAAATGTAAAATAAAAAAAAATAAATAAATAAATAAAATATGATGTTAGAATAAGGAGTGGGTGGGCTTTCTCCCCTCAGGTCAATTTAGAGGTCACTATATAACTGAGAGCAATCACTTTATAGCCAGAACAAAGCAATTAACAAAGAGATGCAAGTAGAACAGGTTTTCTGTCATTTCCTGACACAATCACCTGGCATATGCAGTATAGTCAACTGGTCAAGCAAAAGAAGGCAGTGTCCAACTTAGTAAGGGGTCCTACTATTTCACAGAGCCTTTCAGTGACAGAGCAGACATGTATTTAACTGATTAAAGTTTATATGCAGCAAGGTTCTTCAAGATAGAGATGCTTACATGAAACAATTACAAAAGTCTCAGTAAACTTGTCAGTGTAAGGCTTTGTGACAGAGGGCCTGCAATATCTAAATCAGATGTAGTGACCGCAGGCTATGAAACAATGACAAAAGACTCGTTAAACCTGTAGGTGTAGGGCTTTGTGACAGAGCTCCTGCAATATCAGGGTCAGATGTAGTAGCTGCAGGCTATGAAACAACGACAAAAGTCTTAGTAAACATGTAGGTGTAGGGCTTTGTGACAGAGCTTCTGCAATATCAGGGTCAGATGTAGTGGTCACAGGTTCTGCTCTATGAAGGAAGATAGTGACTGAGTGTAAGAAGAGAAAACACTTTCCATTTTCCAAAACAATTCGTTATTCCACAATCAACAATCAATTACTGTCTGTTTCCAATTTCCATGTCTAACATAATCAAGCTTATTTAACCTCATTGAATATCCATCTCCAAGGACTTTATGAAAGGAACTTTAGGCCCCCCCTATAAGGGATCCAGTTCTTCCATGTGGCATAACTATCATGATCCGAGCCTTAACTCAAGCTTCCTTTGAACCAGCAAACACAGTAGAATTAGAGTCCGTTTCTTGAAAAAAACATTTTCCTATGGCAGCTACTTCAACGAGAAGAATTTCTGAATTGCGGGCACATTCCTGTAAACTTCCTTATTTGGTCTTCCATAAGGACAGAGTAGTTTTGAGAATAAACCCCTCATTTATCCCAAAGGTGGCATCTGAAATGAGCCTTAACCAAACCATCCATCTAGCAGTATTCTTTCCAAGATTTTCTAACAAGGGAGAGTATACGTTACATTTACTAGGCATTCACAGACAACTCAGATTTTACGTATACAGAACTAAAGACAGTAGGAAATTGGATCAGGTTTTACTGACCTTTGCTTAAAGCTAAAAAGGGCCAGGGTGCTAAGGTCACGCTCTCTAGGTAGCTGTCTAGTTTTTGTCTATAAAAAGGTTGGCAACTCCCTTTACTCATGAAACTAAGAGCTCATTCAGCAAGGTCTGTAGCCACTTTGTATTTATGTCCCTGTTGAAGTATGCATGGCTGCTACTTGGTTCACAGTCCATACATTTTTGTGTCATTACAACTTGGATGTACAATCCAGATCCCACACTTCCTTTGGCTCTGCCATTCTTAGGAATATTCTTCCTTAGTGCCTCCTAGGTGTTTAGTAGCTTGGGAATCTGTCCCAGAGGTTGAATCTGACAAAAAAGACAACATCGGACATGAAAGTTATGCACTTATCATAATGGTAGATCCTTGTTGTCTTGCTTTTTCCCAGTTCAATATCCCTTCTTCTTTCCCCCCTTCCAAATTTGTCATCTGGTGTTCCTCTTTGAATGGAAGGACCTCTTCAGGGACCTTGTTATTACAGAGCCTCATCTGGTTATAACTTCTTAATTCCAGTTCCTTTCCCATTGGTAACTACTCCTATTTATTAGAAGAGCAGATAACAGATAGGTGGGTAAGCAGGCAAACTCAGTCTACGGTAGTCTGAATTGTGGGTAGGGGAGAAGTCAGAGCCCTGGATCCACAACTTCTGAGAGGTGCTGGGGTTGGATCTGGTTGGAGCTGATAAACCAGAGGTTGAACTTGACGAAAACAAGACAACACAGATCTGTTGTTATCACTGCATAACTTTCCTTTCTACCAGTTGAGGATTTGAAGGAAGACTGCAGAGGTAATTCTCTTCAATATACTCTGGATGACCCTGGATAAGTGAAGTTGTTACAAATGATGTAGCAAAGAAGGGAATAGGTAACTGGAAGCCAGTAGTCTTTTTCTGCTGCATGCAGCTAAGGTCATTGGGTGAGAGGCTGGGGCCCTGGTGTTTCCAAGGAGAATTTGAATAAGTAGATTCCCCGGTGTTCCAGGTAGAGCTTGGTTAGGTGAATTACAGTACCCCTAACTACTTTTCTTCAGGGAAAGTCTGCAAGAGATTCTCTCTCCATACCTTGCCTAGTAAAACAGTTGAAAAGAGGCATGTTTTGGGGTGGTGGTGGTAGATAACATTTTACACTAACATTACCTTTTTCTTTACCCCAGTCTTACCATCATTACCCTTGCCAGATATTCCACACTGGGAGAAACATCAATTAATGAAGGAAGAGTAGAAGTCCCCCCACAAAAAAAAAATAGTGCCTTGAGTTACTTGTTACCAATGAGTTTTTGTTTTTGCAGGGGAACCCTTCATTCACTCCTTCCTTGTTTATCCAGAGAAGACATGATGTGCTGTTTGAATCATAAGGATGCCTATTTGCATATTAGAATAGCCAAGTGTTCTCAAAAGCTCCTTCACTTACTCATATTGGTGCGAGGACAGTAAACTTTGCAAAAATCTCAACTCTGTCTACTCCAGGTGTTGATCTTTATTGGCTGTTCATTATATATGAGGAGTTGTATATTTTCATTCCTAGATAGGATCCAGGATATTTTTAGATGAAGGTGATCAGCTTATGTTAGCCTGCTATACTGCAACAATATACCTTTCTGCAGTAGGCCTCTTAGCAGCGTCTGCTTTCATGCTTCTTCAGCTGGTTTTACATGAGGGTTCTTCACTGGACTTTTTACATATTGTTTTCTGTCAAGGTTTGGAATTGTATATTTTCATTCCTAGATAGGATCCAAGATATTTAGGATCCAAGATATTTTTAGATGAAGGTGATCAGCTTATGTTAGCCTGCTATACTGCAACAATATACCTTTCTGCAGTAGGCCTCTTAGCAGCGTCTGCTTTCATGCTTCTTCAGCTGGTTTTACATGAGGGTTCTTCACTGGACTTTTTACATATTGTTTTCTGTCAAGGTTTGGAATACTTTTGGCAGTACTCTATATGACTCCCCATGCAGGAGCTCTTGCTTCCCGTGAGCTCTTTATTTTTTATTTTTTTTAAAGAAGCTATTTCTCTCTCTTTAACCCGTTGACTTTGACAAAGGTATAATTTTATCCTGGAAGACATCATTAGTGATGTCTGTCAATCTAGTGAAAGAATTTCTGAACTTCAGGCTCTGTGTGTTAAATCTCCTTCCCTGACATCTTTTAAGGAAAGTTTTCCCTTAGAACTGTCCCTTCCCTTCTACCTAAAAGGGTTGCTGAGTCCCACCTGTGTCTGTCTAGACATTTGCCAGTCTGTTTTCTTAGACTACTTATTCAGTAAAGGGGAGTTCATTTTGTTCTCTGTGGATGTACACCGACAGCCCAAGTATTCAGTTTTCAGCTCTCCTGCTATACTTAAAGTTGACCAGCTTTTAATCTAAAAGCAGAAAACCTAGAAAGTTTAGAAGCAATACTTTACTCAGTGGGTTTCCAGCTGTTTCCTTTTGTTATAGTAAATATGACAAATCTTTGTTGTCTACCCTTAAAGTGTATTGTATTACAGCTGCCTTTTCATCTACTGCCGGTTTCCAGGATGCTGATGAAGAAAACATTTGTACAGAAGATTCATAGTCAACCCTGAATACCTATGCAAAGCACTGTAAGGTGGTCATCATTTCAAGGTTGATGTCTTCTTTTCGAACTATAGTAATTAAGGGTATTCACATAGAGCAGCTGTTCTGGAGGATAAGCTATGGCTTTTGACTTGAATGTTACTGCAAATGGATGTCTTTGCTGTCAGATACATACGTTATGGGTAGTTATCAAAAAGTGGTATATGCCACTCCTTCAGCTCAAGAGCCTCCTGGGGGGTTCGGAGCCAAACTTAGTTCCTCCTACATCTTCTGTTCCTCCTCCGATCTGCATGGAAATTTCAGAGCCGGGGAGCACGGAACTGATGATTGTGGACCCCTCGGGTCCAACACCTACTCTAGGTTTTTCGGGCCCGACTGCCCTGATGTCCTCGGCGACGACTGAGGAATCTCGGGACCGAGCCTCGCCTGTCAGGTCCGGGGAGAATAGTAGGACCAACTTGACAGTGCCAACTTACCTCTCGGGAGTTTCGACTCGAGTGAGTTTGGCCCCGACCTCTGGCTCGGAGCCCTCCGTACCGGGGCAGATGGTTTCCATCAAATCTTTGGATCCGAGGGATTTCTCTCGTTGGGACCGAGGGGCCTTTGATGCTATGAGGAGGGCTTTGTCCACCCCGACGACCACTCCATCAGTTCGAGCAGCTCCCTCCCTGAAGCCCAAACTGTTCATCTCTGGAGGTAGTCAGGGGATGCCTATCTTTGTACCTAGATGCCTGGCTAACAATAACAAAAGACAGCTGGTTACAAAGCATGATATCCAAAGGATACTCAATTCCCTTTGCCACTCACCCCCTCTAGTAAAGAAAATCCCAGACGTTCTACCCAGTCACAGGGACCAAGCAGCCTTAGAGGTCCAAAGGTTGCTGGACAAAAGAGTCATCCAGCCAGTCCCAGCAGACCAGAGAGGATCCAGAACTTACTCAAGGTTTTTTTTAGTTCTAAAGAAAACAGGGGACTGGAGACCTATTCTGGACCTAAGCAGACTAAACAAGTCAGTAAAAAAGATGAAGTTCCAGATGGTCATGCTTCCCTTTCTGGGGAAAGACAGTTGGATGTGCTTTGTATATCTTTAAGATGGGTACTACCACATAAAGATGGACAGACCATCCAGGGATCATCTACGCTTTCGGCTGGGAGCCAACCATTATCAATTTTGCGCTCTGCCCTTTGGTTTCACTACAGCCCACAGAGTGTTCACCAAATGTATGGCAGTAGTCACCGCTCACCTGAGATGGTTGGGATTCCAGGTGTTTCCATATCTAGACGACTGGCTCCTCACTGCCACCACCAAGCATTAACTTATACATGCGAGGGACACAACCTTAAATCCCTGCAATCAGTTGGCGATTACCATCAACTCAGAAAAATCTGCTATATCGCCATCTCAACCAACCGTCTTTATAGGAGCAAAACTAAACACAGTTTCAATAACTTTAACTCTGCCTCCATAAAGAATTTGTCTCTTAAGAAAACAAATGTTAGACCTGCTTCCAAGAAAAAAGGCCCCAGTCTCAATGGTACTCAAATTGCTAGGATTGATGACTGCAGCAATCATTGCGATCCCCCTCACTCGAATGCACATGCGAGTTCTACAATGGCTCCTCTTCTTGCAATGATCCTTTCAGGAACTTCCAATGTCACAATAAATTATCATAATGAATACGTTCAAGAAGAACCTGCAATGGTGGCTGACGTCTCAACATGTATCTCGGGGACGTCCGTTGGTTCTACCCAATCCCATAGCCATGGTGACCACGGACGCTTCCTTGATTGGGTGGGGGGGCATTATCAGGGAAGAACAGCCCAAGGCACATGGAAGAAACACGAGGCTCATCTGCATATAAATGCAATGGAGATGAGAGTGGTACTTCTAGCATTGCAGTCCTTTCAAGACTCTCTACGTCTTAGAACAATTGCAATTCAGACAGACAACATGTCAGTGGTGTGGTTCATCAACAAACAAGTAGGAACCAAATCATACCTCGTGTGTCAATAGGCCATGAGAGTATGGCAGTGGGCAATCTCCTCCCAGCACTTTCTGATAGCAACACAAATCCCGGGGAAATCCAATGTGATAGCAGACAAGCTAAGCAGGGCAATTTTACTGCCTCACAAGTGGTCCCTAAAGCAACAAGTAGCGGAACGGATATTCCGCAGGTGGGGCCAGCCTTGCTGCGATCTCTTTGCAACCCCAACAAACACAAAATGCAGCAGCTAATTTACCCCCCGCCAGGGGATGTCCCAAGGGATGCACTGGTGCACAATTGGCCCCTGGGTCTCCTTTATGCATTTCCTCCCTTCCCTCTGATTCCCAAAGTATAACGGAAAGCAAAAATGCTGGGAAGGACCATGATCCTAATAGCTGCCTACTGGCTTCTGAAAATTTGGTTCCCCTTCCTCCAGCCTCATCTCTTGGAAGAACCCTGGATCCTGGACCCAGTTCCAGATCTGTTGACCAATTCATCGGAGGCTCTTTATCCTTCTCTTCGTTCCCTCAAAGTGACAGCTTGGCTGCTCCAATTTCCACAATAGCCAGGATTTACAACCTCTCAGCTGAGGCCCAACATATTATAACATCCTCTCATAAGTCATCCACCAGAAAGTTTTATCTTAGCAAATGGAAGAGATTTTCTTTATGGGCATCTCTGAATGATGTTGATCCTTATCTAGCTCCGATCCCATCTGTATTGGAATTTCTAGCTAAACTTTTCATTGAAGGAGCAGCTGCAGCTACCATCAGAGTTCAGTTAGCAGCAATCTCAAACTTTCATCTTGGCTTCCAAGGCTCCAGTGTCATGTCGCATCAGCTTGCTAAAGCCTTTCTTAAAGGTGCCATTCATTTGAGGCCACCAGTTAGAGCTCCAGTCATGCCATGGAATCTAAATTTTGTTCTCTCCAGAATCATATTGCCTGCTTTAGAACCAGCCTCATCCTGTCCTTTGAAATTCCTTTCATGGAAGACCAATTTTCTGATGGCCATTACTTCTGCAAGGAGGATTTCTGAGTTACAGCCTTGACCATCAAACTGCCTTATCTGATTTTCCATAATGACGGAGTTTCACTCAGAACTAATCTGTCCTTTTTACCAAAAGTTTGTTCAGAGACAACTCTTAACCAATCCATTGAGTTGCCAGTTTTCTTTCCTCACTACACAAATAGGATGGAACGCATGCTGCACAAACTTGATGTTCATAGACAACTCTGATTCTATCTAGATAGAACGAAACAATTCACATCAATGGATCAGCTCTTTGTTTCCTTTTCAGTCAAAAAAAGGATGCCCCAGTGACAAAACATTTAATTTCCTTCATTTATAATTCAGAAAATGCTCCCTTGCAACAAAAAATAAAAGCCCACTCTACTAGAGCTGTTTCAACCTCATTAGCTTTTTCTGCAAGGTTACCATTAGATTCTATTTGTGCAGCAGCTACCTGGTCAAGACCTCATACCTTTATCACTCATTACAAAGTAGACAAAGGCCTCCAGGGGCAGGACCTCCTTTGATTCCACAGTTCTGAGGAATATTCTCCCATGAGCCACCCGAGAAAGATGGTGCTTGGGACGCTACCCATCAGTAAGAATGAACTGTGCGATAGAACAGCTTCACATAAAGAAGTTATGTACTCACCATAACATTCCATGTGAGTTGTTCATCTCGCCTTCACTCTTACGTCCCACCCTCCAACCCCCATCCAGTCTACTTGAGGTCCGTCACCTTTCTTATATGGTGCATTGTCTCTTATTCAGCCCTCTGAGTGGCATATTTATACTACTAGGTAGTCAAGCAGCAAACAAGATCTGAGGGAAAATCAGGGTGCATCATGGGATAGGGAGTTGGCCTCGAGCTGGTTGAAGGCCTTGAGCTTTTGCAGTTGGCCGAGTCGGAGCTGAGGATCGGCTCCGAGCCATCAGGAAGAATGAAGGTGAGATGAACAACTCACATAGAATGTTATGGTGAGTACATAACTTCTTTTTTTACAACAAACACCACAGTTTCATTCACAGGAAATATTAAAAATAACATGGATGGATAGATTCACACAGGTAAGAAAAACAGTACTTAACTAATCATCTGAAGTAGGGAAGACTTCATTTGTCTGCAACCTGTGGGATTCGGATCCGACATCGGATCCGAGCCGGCAATTCATAAGCTTTAGGATCCGAGCTCCTAGCTCCTCCCTTTACCCATAATCCCCTGCTAAGCCCTGACTGACCTCAGATTTCGTTTGCCGCGTTCAATAGCTGACAGGAATTTCGAGCTCCGTAGCGAAAGGAAATTGGTGACATCTTTTTTTGCTTATATTTTTTCTTATATAGTTAAAGTGTGTTTGTTTAGGCTTTCCTCCCTTCCTTAGTTAACCTTCTCGGGTGTTCGTTTAGTGTGTGTTTGTTGTGTGTGTGTTTTTTTTTAGGGCCTGTTAGGGCGTAGCTATGTCTGAAGCCCCCAAGGCTATATTTTCTAAATGTACCGAGTGTGGCCATAAGCTTTCCCTGGCTGATGGCCACACTCGGTGCGTTAGATGCCTGGGGGTTGAACACCTGTCATCTGGTTGTACCATTTGTGCAGGGTTCAACCCCCGGGCTTTAAGGGAGCGGAGGTCGAAGTTGGTTCTGGCGGGACTTCTCCCTCCGGAATCGGCTTCGGCCTCGGCCCCTGCTATCCTCCCTACTCAGCCAGTGGCTACTTCGGTCTCCCTTCCTCCGGCAGGGACTCAATCTCCTGCTAAGAAACCGGAGGATAGGGAGACCAGGAGGGGAAAAGGAGGCACAGAGAGGGGCACCATAAGCGGCGGGCCAAGGCCTCTGTCTCGGCCCCGCCGCCTAAGCGTGCTTCCCCTCTGGCTTCTAAATCTCCTCCTCCTCGGCTCCGATCCCCTCGGTTCTCTCCCAGACCCAAGGAGGTGGAGACTAGACCTTCGTCGAGGTCATCGAGGCGACACTCTAGATCCGTCTCGGTGGCCTCGTCGAGGTCAACTTTTTCTATGTCGGACGCTGATATGGACCGGATGATGGATGAGGCGATTCATCCAGGCCCAGATGCAGATGGGAGTGCTCCTGGCCCCCCCCATCTGGGAGGGGCCTCGACCCCTTTTTTCGCCCCCATAGCTCCTTCTCCGACCCGACTCCCAGGTTCGGAGCTTTCGGAGCCGGGCAGCGTTGGACCCGGGGGTGGGTCGGATCCGACTGGTCGGCGCACCTCGGATCCGATCCCTCCCTTGAGTGCTTCGAGTACTTCGGACCCGACCTCTCGGAGCCGTGGGCCTAGCCTCGGATCCGAGGGAGCCGGTGTCTCTTCGACTCCGTCTAGGTCGGAGCGCACTGGTATCTCGGATCCGATGGTCTCGGCTCCGGTTCTGATCCCTTCGTCGGATCCGAGTGGGGGTCGGCTCTTGGGTCTTAGAGAAGTCGGCTCCCCCTCGGCCTTCAACATTGTGGAGAGGGTTCTGTTGAGGACATCCGGACCCCCGGTCCCTGTCTCGGCTCCATCCCGCACTCCCTCGCAGCTGGGCCAGGCTCCCATCAGCCGGTCTCAGGGACAGCCCGCCTCAATGTCCCAAGTGGTTCCTTTGGAACAACTGGTTGCTGGCAAGGACTCCTCGGACAGTCCCCCCGAGGAAGTGCCTCGTAAGCATAAGTGTAAGAGGAGGCACGTGGACTCCCCCGAGTCTATTACTGAAGACACGGACTTGGAGGAAGGGGAGGGCTCCCCCAGATCACCCCCAGAAGATGTCTCCTTTGGAGACATTATGGAAATGTTAAGGATCGGGGGGGTGGTCTGCCCCCAAGGCCTCCTCGGACGAGTCTGTGTTCTTGGAGGCAGTTGAGGTGGGCCCGTCTACCTCTTGGGTGTCCCCTCCTGCCAACCCTCTGGTGGACCTTATTGCCACCAGAGCGTGGAAGGACCTGGACACCGTAGAGCCTGTTCCCAAACGTCCGGACTGGATTCTTAGTCCCCCATCGGACCATACACATTGGAGTAAGGGACCCCCAGTAGATGCCATGCTGATGGCTGCAGCCACAAAGAGGGAATTGACTCAGGAGAGTCCCTCTATGCATCCCCCGAGCAAGGAATCCCACTCGATGGATCGCATTGGGAAGCGAGTCTTTAGTTCAGCAACCTTCTCCCTGAGGGCGCTGAACTATATGGCACACGTGATCAGGATGCAGCGAGACCTGATTAAGGAATACACTGCATCTCCCCCGGAGTCCATGTCGGCGGAGGACAAACAAGTGTACTCCACCCGTATGGCCACTCTCAGAGCGGTGTCTAATACTTCTATGCGGCTCTTATCTCACGCAACAGAGGGAGCCACTAGAGCTAGCGTATCGGGCGTTGTTATGAGACGCCAGGCCTGGCTCCGGCACTGTGACTTTGTGGAGCCCTTCAAAGCGAACTTCGCGAATGCCCCCTTCAATGGTTCTGCCCTTTTTGGCAAAACAGTTTGCGAAACGCTTGTCCAGAGCGAAAAGGACGGGAAGACGCTGTCTGCCGTCGGAGTCCGCATCTCAGCTCCCCAGAGGTCCTTCTCGAAGAACCAAAAGGGACAGAAGAAGATGTGGTTCCGGAAATCGCAGCAATCCCAACCTGCTCCGGATAACCAGTCCTTACGTGGCAGAGGAGGACAGGGAGGTCGCCGTCCTAGAGGCAGAGGGGCTCCTAGGAACTTTGGGTCCAGAGAACATTTCTCTGACAGACCCACGCAGCACCCCTGATGGGTTACCCGGCTGCTCCTCTCTGGAGGCAGTTGGGGGGTGTTTTTCGAGGCACCTGACGTCATGGGAGTCAATCACGTCAGACCGTTGGGTGCTTCAGGTGATATCCAGAGGCTATTCAATCCCCCTTCACAGGATTCCCAGATCCAAAAACCTCCCCGATGTACCACCCGATCAACGGGAGGTAGAAGCTGTAGAAATCGCACAGCTGCTAACAAAAAGAGCCATCCAACACGTCCCCCGAGATCAGACCTGATCAGGGTTTTACTCCAGGTTTTTCTTGGTGCCAAAAAAGACGGGGGACTTAAAACCGATCCTAGACCTGTCACAACTGAACCTGTCTGTAACCAAACAAAAATTCCGGATGGTCACCTTACAATCTATCCTCCCCTTTTGCGGGAGAACGATTGGATGTGCTCTATAGACCTCAAGGACGCGTACTACCACATTCTAATGGACAGACGGTCCAGGAGGTTCCTTCGCTTCCGGCTGGGAGCCAGGCACTACCAGTTCAGGGTCCTTCCCTTTGGTCTCACCTCTGCCCCCAGGGTGTTTACCAAGGTACTTGCAGTGATAGCGGCCCACCTGAGACTCCAGGGAATACAGGTGTTTCCATACCTGGACGACTGGCTCCTTACAGCGTCATCAAGGCATCTACTGTGCTCAGCCAGGGACTATTTCCTTTGTATAGCCCCTCGCCTGGGCATCACCATAAACCGAGAAAAATCTTCCCTGGCCCCCACACAGTGTATAGATTTTATAGGAGGAAGATTGGACACAAGAAACATGCGGGCATTCCTCACTCTAGATCGACTGTCCAACCTGAGGTGTCATATCACGGCCATCTTAGAACCTTCTCCGACTGCAGCTATGGTCCTGAGGGCCCTAGGTTCAATGGCAGCAGCCATCCCACTTCTCCTCCACGCTCGACTACACATGAGGATCCTTCAGTGGACCCTCCAGGTCCAATGGTCCCTGCTTTACCTTCCTCTCAACAGCCCGATAGCCATCAGCAGAGCATGCAAGAGCTCCCTGTTCTGGTGGCTCCAGTCGACGGACCTCCCAACAGGGAGACCCTTCTGTACTGCATTCCCCCTAGCCACAGTGACCACGGACGCTTCTCGCCTCGGGTGGGGGGGGGGCATTCAGCGGGCAGGATTGTCCAAGGCACGTGGAACAGTTCAGAGACCTCCCTGCATATAAATGTTCTGGAGATGAGGGCAGTGCTATTAGCGTTGCAAGCACTACACCACCTTCTTCCTGTAGGAACTATTGCTATCCAGACAGACAACATGTCGGTAGTCTGGTACATCAACAAACAGGGGGGAACCAGGTCCCTACCCCCTTTGTCGAGAGGCCATGAGAGTATGGGAATGGGCAATCTCCACCAACCGCTTTCTTGTGGCAACGCACATTCCGGGAAGGTCCAACATTCTAGTGGACAAGCTCAGTTGCACCATTCTTTCCCCTCACGAATTCTCTCTCAATTCTCTAGTAGCGAAGCAGATTTTTGCCACCTGGGGGCAACCCTGTTGCGATCTTTTTGCTTCTCCCTCAAACGCCAAATGCAACAGTTTCTTCACTCTACTTCCCCCATTCGAGGAATCCCCGAGAGACGCCCTGGTGCTTGCTTGGCCTCCTGGTCTCCTATACGCTTATCCTCCTCTTCCTCTAATGCAAAAACTATTACAGAAAGCCAGCAGTTTGGGGAGCAGAATGATTCTCATTGTCCCATTCTGGCCTCGTCAACCATGGTTCCCTTATGTATGGTCTCACCGAGTGAATCCGCCCTGGATTCTAGATCCATTTCCGGATCTCATTTCCCATCCTCATGGGCTTCCAATCCCGAACCTTCACACTCTGAAATTGACAGCTTGGCTGCTCCAGTTCCATCCCTAATCAGGAATCCCGGTATCTCTTCACCAGTGAAATCCATCATAGTGGCTGCCCATAAACCTTCTACTAGGAAGGTTTATCGAAGCAAATGGAAGCGGTTCTCTATTTGGGCGGAACATAAAAATCTTCATCCCTTTTCCGCGCCGCTCTCTGCGGTACTAGACTTCTTGACAGACCTTTTCCAACAAGGAGCAAGCTCTTCGATGGGAAAGGTACAGATGGCAGCCATTTCTCATTACCATGTGGGTCATGACTCGACACCTCTCATGGCTGCAAAAATTTGTAAAACCTTTCTTAAGGGTGCTTTCCTCTTAAGACCTCCTGTTAAGGAAGCCATACCACCTTGGGACTTATCTTTAGTGCTGCAGTCCCTAACCGCTCCTTCTTTTGAACCTGCAGCCTCTGTGGACTTGAAGTACCTTTCCTGGAAAACTGCTTTCTTAGTGGCCATTACGTCAGCTAGAAGAGTTTCAGAACTCCAAGCTCTGTGCGTCAAACCACCTTATCTCTCCTTTTTTCGTGATAGGGTCTCCCTCAGGACCAATCCTTCCTTTCTTCCAAAGATTGCTTCTGAATCCAATATTAACCAATCTATTAATTTGCCAGTTTTCTTTCCCAAATATAAAAACAAAGGAGAATATAAACTGCATTCCTTAGATGTTCATAGACAACTGCATTTCTACATTCACAGAACAGCTGGTCATAGACAATCCGATCAACTGTTCGTCTCCTTTGCAAAATTCGCACTGGGTAAGGCAGTCTCTAAGGTCACCTTGTCAAAGTGGATTTCTAATTGTATCTTGCAGGCTTATGACACCTCAGGAAGGCCAGCTCCTCAGAGAATTACAGCACATTCTACAAGAGCAGTATCTACTTCTGCTGCCTTTAAATCTAGAGTACCATTAGATGATATCTGTGCAGCAGCCACTTGGACCTCATCTCATACTTTCATTTCAGTTTACAAAGTGGACGTTGTTTCCAGAGGGAGAGCATCCTTTGGCTCTGCGGTGCTCCGGAACATCCTTCCATGACGGCCGCCCAAGATCCAGGTAGCTGGGGACTCTGTCCCACAGGTTGCAGACAAATTAAGTCTTCCTACTTCAGATTAAGAAGTTATGTACTCACCATAACGTTCCATCTGAGTAGGTGACTTCATTTGGATGCAACCATCCCCCCCTCCATCCCCCTGACCTTTCAAGGTGCTATTAGTCCTGGTTTACCCAGGATTCTGTTATACTGGTATTCACAGGGCAAACTCAATCTGAGGTCAGCCAGGGCTTAGCAGGGGATTATGGGTAAAGAGAGGAGCTAGGAGCTCGGATCCTAAAGCTTATGAATTGCCGTCTCGGATCCGATGTCGGATCCGAATCCCACTGTTAGATATTATGAATATAAAGCTGAAATTAATTCTGTTGTAAATATGCTGAAAGAGAAAGTTTGCTTGAATATATGTATAGAGTTTACAATGTGCATTCATACTATATTTATAACAGACAGGCTTCTCTTCACAACATCAGAAAATGCCTAAGAAAGCAATACTGGAAAACAAGCATTACATGATTTTCTTATGTTTGTAGAACAAATATCAATTAACAGATATCCTTTTTTATAAATTCAGCAATACGTGATGTTTTTCCAGTAGGAACAGCTTATACAGATGTTTCCTTTCAGAATGGCATCCTCACATCAGCAAAAGTGCTTAAATCACAAAAGGACAATAGAAAAGTCTATAAACAGACATTATGTGACTTCCTATAGAAGGCCAGAAAAATATACCAGGAGGAAATACCAATCTCTTGTGTGCTTGACTAGCTCTGTATATAGCTATTGTAGTAGTTCAGTTATGTGAGAGAAGGACAGAGAGAGGTATTTTGTAGAAGTCATCATTCATATCTGTAATGAAGGAAAACTTTGTAAATATATGCTGCAAATCTGACAGACTACGTGTGGTTTGTTATAAAATAAGTTATCTGTAACTGTGCTTATAGCTGCAAAATATATTTCTTTATCAGTGTGCAATTTGAAAGGCTTGGTGCGTTAAACAGACTACAGATGGAGTCATGCAGAGCTATGTGTCTCTGATTCAGCAGTAAACAGCACAGCAAGACTGTGTGTCTTAAGAAGACTTCAAATCCCACAGCAAGCAAGCAGCAGTAAGCAGAGCAGCTCAATATAATTTTTCAATGGTGACCCCGACGTGATCTGGAGTCTCCAGTAAGCAAGCAAGTAAGCTCCATATAATTTTTCAATGGTGATCCTTTGACAACGTTCCTAGCCTGTATCCAAAAACAGGGGGAGTGAATGGGTAATGTCACTCCTGTAAAAGCACAGTAACGTTTATGTGAAGTACTTCAGATTTCTACAGTTTTCAACAGTTTGTAGCAATACAGTTTAATAGACGTCTAAATCCGGTGAGACTGCATTGCAGGAAGGTGGAGCAGTTCCATAAATTCTCCAGAAAAGGTACAAGATGAAGTTGTAAGACTGAATCTGCCAGTTTTGCTGTACCAACTTCACAAGTGACTACAGAAACCTTTCAACCATCTACAGTAAAGCAGCTTGGCCATCTGCCTGTCTGTTGACTGGTAAGAAAATTATTCTGTGTTACATGCAGTATGAATGCCATAGAGGTAATAATAATAACAGAATAAATGTATATACAGCATATTAGCAAATGTAAAACCTTATTAGGGAAAGTTAACAGTAAGGCATTATGCAAATGGATTGCAATTTGATAGTAAGGCATTATGCAAATGGATTATAATATTTGACTGGTATCTGAAATAAAATCATGTGTGGTATAAAAATGTTTATTGTGTGTACAATGTCATAAAAATACAGTGCATGACATTATCCAAAGGTTAGACTGTACAGACAAAAATTGTAAAGGTAAAGAACCAAGAAAAGTTAATATGTTGACATTATATCCAAATGTTAGACAGTTATGTTCTGTCACCAGATGTAAAAGGTTTATTTCAGAGTTGCAACAACAGTCAAATCAGTTACTGATAGAAACTCTAGTACATTTTGTTACAAAGAAATGTAATAAACTTCTAAAAGACGGACACAATGAGTTCAGGAAGCTTAGACAAGTTATACACACATCTTTTCAAAAGTGCATAGGAGTTTCAAATTCAGCAGAACAGCTTACTAAAGAATGTCAGAAAGACCATGCAACATCACAGGAAATTCAACAGCAGTTGCAGGATAAAGGAAATAAATTAGCTCAACTGACAAAGACAGGGAATTTCTTGCATACACAGTTAATCTGTGCAAAAGAAATATATTTTATAATATGTTTATGTTTTGAAAATGGTTAAGCATGCATGCTAGGATGGTAGGGACATGACATGCTTGTATAAAGATATACATATACAAGACAGACATGCATGTGTGTTCTTGTCATCTAGAGTACATTTGTTTACAATGCACAAAAGCAAAAGGCAGACAACAACAAATATAAATAAACATATGTTAATTAAGCTAATATCTATTTTGTTTTTTTTACAATTGTTATAATTGTATAGTAACACCAAACGGTTAAAGTTCTGAATTTTAAAAATAAATAAAATCACAGATGGTATTAGTCAAACAGTTTTTGTAAAATTAATGGCAGGACAGTTAAATAGATAAATAAATAAAAAATACTGAAATCCATGTAAGGTAATTGTAAAATAATGTCTATTTATGTTGTATAAATGCATAGTTATGCAAATCACAATCACATTAAAGGAAAAATGCCAAAATAATTAACTATAGTTTACAGAGTATGAAATGTGAGCTCAGACCTTCCTAGACTGAATGAATAGTTACAGGAAATGTTGAAAAGATAAGATAAACAACAAGACTGATTGCCAGGCAAGTAGCTTGAGTTTTTCTAAAGCATCATTGTTATTAAAACATACTTGTTAAAATGTTTACAAGCAACACTATTTAGTAATTGTCATAAAATGCCACAATTGTGCATAGATGTCACTGATAATCTGTTTGCAAGTAAATGTTAAAAGAGAAGAAAAAAACTCAGTTGCATCAAGTACAGCCAGCAAATAGGCTATAGTATATATACAGTTCAAATCAATTGTGCAGGAGGGTGTAAATACCTACTAGAGGTAATATACAGTGAAAGCTTTATTTAGTAACCTAATAAAATAAATGTATAACCAAAGTGTTGGGTTGACATACATTCTATTCTCACAGCATAGGGCAGGTAAACAGTGCTGAAGTACTACAGGGGGAGGGGTACTTTCTCAGTTTTACACTGACTGTATAAGCAGTACTGCACAAGGGTCTGAAATAAAGCTACAAAAAAATAAACAACAAGGGTCTGAAATAAAGCTACAGAAAAAATAAACAACAAGGGTCTGAAATAAAGCTACAGAAAAAATAAACAACAAGGGTCTGAAATAAAGCTACAGAAAAAAAATAAACAACAATGGTCTGAAATAAAGCTACAGAAAAAATAAACAACAAAGGTCTGAAATAAAGCTATAGAAAAAATAAACAACAAGGGTCTAAAATAAAGCTAGAGGAAAAAAATATCTAATTCCTTCTTGACAATACTCTTTTATGGGGGAAAAACAGGTATTAGTGTATTAGAAATACTGGTAAACTGGATTAAACCTGACAGGATAAGATATTTTACAAGTTGTTAATAGCTATCATAATGGTTATTATTGTATTGTTTAGTATTAAATTGTATTTACAACCTGTTAAACTGTAAAGCTATACGAGAGATAGTTTAAAAAACAAGAGATGGTTTAAAAAAACAGGAGATGATTTAAAATTGCTTTATTAAAGCTATACAAGAGAGAATAAAGATATGCAAAATGCATAAATGTTTCTAATAGCAAGAATGGTCACTATTTTTAGTATGTTTTTGGCAAAACAATGTTGGTATAAAAAAGCATGAATATTTTTAATTGCTGAGTATGTAGTTTAAAATAACAGGACATATGGATATGGTATCAATTCCACTAGATATTTCTAAAGAAACATAAAAATTTTCCAAGATTTTGCTCAATATTAATGTTATTAAATTTGTAAGATTAGACTAAATGTACTTTACAGTCTTTGTATGTACAAATGTAGAAAATTTCAGTACAAATGATGGTCTTTGTATGTACAAATGCAGAAAAATTCAGTACAAATGAAATTAATGTCTAGTAATGAATATGTGTGAAAAAACATATTTAAAGAAAACAATGGGTCCAGGATACCTACTAGATTGAAATGCATAAATAGCAAATAGTCTGTGTAAATACATACTGATCAGGATACATTGTAATAAGTTCAAAAGTAATTTGTCAAGTTGTAATATCACTGGTTTTACCCCAGTAAAATAATTGCTTTCAAATATTTATTATCTAAGCCCAGTTCAGTATTTTACCAAGATGTTATTGAGCAGTTCAGAGACATGAACACAATGTGATGGTTAAAATGACATTAAAACTGTATATTTTCAGCAGTGTATAAATGCTTGCAGTAGCACATGGTTCTAGTCTCTTATAGTTAATTCAACAGTTGCAAAGAGTTAATGAAACAATTCTAAGTCATAAATTAAATTCTGTGATTGCAAAATAATAAATTAATCAAGTAAAATTAAAACAGACACAGCTCATAACTGATAAAATATTTTCACAGAATGGTCTGCAAAATAAAAAGTTGTTAAATAATTCAGGTTTGGTAGTAATACATGTTTTCATTGTATTAACTATGTAAAATTGCATTTTGACTTGCATCAAAAAAGACTAAAGGTTTTATATAAAAATAATGTGTTTTTTTATATAGAATGTTTTGAGTATGTTTAAAAACAGAGGGAATTGTTAGATATTATGAATATAAAGCTGAAATTAATTATGTTGTAAATATGCTGAAAGAAAAAGTTTGCTTGAATATATGTATAGAGTTTACAATGTGCATTCATACTATATGTATAACAGACTGGCTTCTCTTCACAGCACCAGAAAATGCCTAAGAAAGCAATACTGGAAAATAAGCATTACATGATTTTCTCATGTTTGTAGAACAAATATCAATTAACAGATATCCTTTTTTATAAATTCAGCAATACGTGATGTTTTTCCAGTAGGAACAGCTTATATAGATGTTTCCTTTCAGAATGGCATCCTCACATCAGCAAAAGTGCTTAAATCACAAAAGGACAATAGAAAAGTCTATAAACAGACATTGTGACTTCCTATAGAAGGCCAGAAAAATATACCAGGAGGAAATACCAATCTCTTGTGTGCGTGACTAGCTCTGTATATAGCTATTGTAGTAGTTCAGTTATGTGAGAGAAGGACAGAGAGAGGTATTTTGTAGAAGTCATCATTCATATCTGTAATGAAGGAAAACTTTGTAAATATATGCTACAAATCTGACAGACTACGTGTGGTTTGTTATAAAATAAGTTATCTGTAACTGTGCTTATAGCTGCAAAATATATTTCTTTATCAGTGTGCAATTTGAAAGGCTTGGTGCTTTAAACAGACTACAGATGGAGTCATGCAGAGCTATGTGTCTCTGATTCAGCAGTAAACAGCACAGCAAGACTGTGTGTCTTAAGAAGACTTCAAATCCCACAGCAAGCAAGCAAGCAGCAGTAAGCAGAGCAGCTCAATATAATTTTTCACCCACAGGTTGCATCCAAATGAAGTCACCTACTCAGATGGAACGTTATGGTGAGTACATAACTTCTTATTTCCCGACTGATCTAAAGAATTACTGTTCCCTAGTTCACTTACAAGGCAAGATGAAGTGGGTGAGTGATCTTCCTTCTTTGCCGGGTTTCAAAAACAGACTGCTCTGACACTTCAGTCTCATCTAGTATTAAAACATCATTTTTGTGCTGGATTACAGAATGACATCACATACATCTGGTCATCTAACTTCTGGCTCCCATATTACCCCCTCTCCTGGCAAATGAACCAGAATCTAGCACATATGTGTCAATAACACACACGCACACACACACACAGCTTTGCTAAGATTTGTTGCAGCTTTTGGAAGCATAAAACAATTTCAACTTCCACTCTTTCAGAGTTGCAATTCGTTCACCCCAAGGTCAATGCAGAAGGCTTCCAAGTCCAGTTTTCACAGACATTTTGTCTCTGGCTGAGATTAGAACTGTAGGATACAATTTTTATGGTTTACCAGGTTATTTAAATTCAAACTATTTTTCAAAGTTAGCGGGACCGAGATTAACCTCTTCTCTTCCAGTATCCTCTGTTACAGTATATTCATTTCCACAGTTACAGTACAGTGTGACATACAGGTATATATTTTTTTCTTTCCAGCAGGACACACTGTTGATACATTTTTAACAGAGACAACTTTACAAATACATTTTCAACACAAGCACCAGTGCAAATCAGTTTGATATACAAATGATGTATAATTCTTTGCAAAACTCCAGCTAGCTATGCTGGTATATGTTAAACTTCCATTGCCCTACTTCTCTTGTCATAGCTGACAATACCTCACATTGTCACAGTAAGATTAAAACAAAGTCAGCCTGGAGATCTTCAATTAATAAACTTTATAATAAAAAGAAGAAATTTCTAAACCTATATATCAGAGCAAAATATTGCCAAATTAAATATAAAATCAAATTGCAAGATGAGAAACTAAAAAAGGACATCAGAAAAACAAAGGCATCCCACAAACCCAGGCTAGCTACAGAAATCCAGAAACCAAAGGCAACCATAAATCCTTCTTTGGTTGTATTAGAAAAATAAGAAGCAACACCCATCACTGCCTTGGTTTTATATACATTTGACAACTGCTCCCTGTTCCAGATATGCTTATCTTTGATGGAATCAAGCCACAAAACATAACAAAAAAAATGATTGAAGTTACTGTGCAAGATGCAGAATACCACATCTATGGAGTTTGACAACATACCAGGTTTACCTGATTAAGAACACTAAATAAGCATTGGCAGACGTACTCTTCGTCCTCTTCAACCAGAGCCTGTCAACTGGCTTTGCCCCCTGGAAGTGGCTGACAGTAATGTGATCCCACTCCACAAGGGTGACCCCATCACTTACCCCAGGAATTACAGACCTATCAGGCTAACAAGTCTTTCTTCTGCAAGGCCATAGAGCATTTCATAGACTTAACCGCTAGTAGTTTGGCTTTGTCAAGGGTCGATTCTTTCTAATGAATCTCATTAAATTCTTTGAGAGAGTTACTCAGGCTGTGGACTGTGGGCAAGCTGTCTATACAGAGTACCTTGACCTCACCATGACATTTGATACCATGCCATGTGCAAATATAATTAACAAGTTGAAGGAGCTCCAAATTCCACTTTATTTGATTAGGAGGATATCCAACATGCTTAAGAACAGGACTTTCACATTAATTGTAGGAGTTACATCCTGTGAAAGCATGAAGGTGACCAGTGGAGTTTTGCAAGGATCTGTGCTGGGACCTCTGCTATTCAGTATCTGCTTCTGATATCTCCACTGATGATCTCTGGTTAACAAAATTTGTGGATTATTGTAAGAAAAGAGTCGTCATCAAGTCCCCCTTTGACATACAGGCCCTGCAGCCGTAACGTACACTTATTAATAGCCGGTGCACTGAAAACATATTCATACTTAATGTCAAAAAGTACAACATTGTCACATTCAGTAAGCATACCTCTCTAGCTCCACCTTATAGCATATGTAATGTACCACTTCAAAATGAAAAGATTATGAAAGACTATGTATTTGGGTGGACAGCTCCCTCATATTTGATCATCACATTTCAGCAGTGGTTAGCATATCCTTTTACCTTGCACAGCTCATAGCAAAAGGTATTTCTTCCAGATCAAAAGTGGTATTCACCTCCTTGTGCTCTTCACAGATTACATCAGTCATTGAGTATACCACCCCACTTTGGGATGCACCTTTCTTGGCATATCATGCAATTGGAAAGACCAGAAGTATGTAACTAAAATGATTATGGACTTAAAAGATCTGAACTACCAAGAAAGACTGAAGACTTTATTCCTATATTCAGTTTCATATAGACGCCTTATGGGCAATGTGGGTATTGGGTTTATAAGAGTTCCAGTAGTCAAAGAATTCTGTAGAAGTTTAGCTAACATTAGGGCAAAAGATCTAAATCTCTACTCCCAATAAATAAAGAAGACAAGGAGGGAAAAAAATTCACTTGCAAAGCCTCCAAACCAGCTTCTTCTTAAGTTAAGCAGCGCAGTACACTGTCTGCCTTTAAGAAGGTGCTGATCAGTTGAATGGGTATTAATAAATTCACCCTTGGTATGACTAGCCTGACCCTCCTTGAAAGGGCAGGCAAGGCCTAAGGGTGGGTACTGGAAAGGCAGATATGGCCTCATGGCTTTTTTGCCTTGTAATGTTTGTGATCCTAATGATTAGAAATTGGTTTGCTTTGAATCAGATATTTTATTTCATTTTGTGTGATTAATGTAAACATTTTTACATTTATAAGAATATGTTATCTGCCCGACTAGGCCGTCTTGTAACCTTGTCATCCTGCTTTTCTTCTTTTTTACTTTGTATATCTTTCCCTTCTACTTTTCCTTTTCCATTGAAAATCAAAACATAATTGCAAAGATTTCTTGAAAGAAGAAAGAGACTTAGAAAAGATGACTTGTTTAGATGCAAACCACATGCTTCATACACACACATTGTAGAAATATGAGCAGATGAAACCACCATATACAAGCAAAAATAAGGCTAAAATAATGCAGTTTATTTTATGCAAATTAAAATGAGGCAGATTCTGCCAAGCAAAGTCTTGTAATTTAATTAAGTGCATAAGTACCTTTAACCCAGGCTTCTGCAGCTGGGAAGCAGTTTCTCTTGGTGACTGACTGTTAGGATAACCCTAACAGGAATAATTTTCAGTTTCCTCCCTGGGATCTTTCTTCAGTGTGGTTGATTCCGTTTCCTCCAGAGCTGCTGTTCTGGACACCCAGTCCTTTTCTTCAAAGGGCAAATACTGTCTGACTAGGCTTTTCTGAGCTGTTTTGTTATCAGCAGCTCATTAAGCAGGCCTGCTCTTACTAATACAGCTAGGTATTTTCGTATTCCTAAAGCAACAAAGGCAACTTAACACAACACTTCATTTAAGGAAACAGCACTCAATTTACAAGGGATTCATTATAACACTGCTGTAAACGTTATCCACACCATGATTTACACATCTCTGGATCACGTGTATTTGGAGAGAACCACCACTGTATACAACAAGTGACCTCCCTCAGCTGGAAACAGTCTTTATGTCCATTGGATAAGCTGTGTGCCCAAGACAGGTCATGTACTTTATGATGGGTCAACCTTGTCATGTGTTGGACTTTGAGCTAAAGGCTTTAAACGTACGGCCCAGCAAGAGATTTTTGTATTTCTATCCTGTTGTGGATATAACCAGACTGGGGGGGGGGGGTTGCTAGAGTGAATTCTGTCCCTCACATGTGTTACCTTGGGAAACCAAGTGCCCAATTGAAGGCTAGGCAATCTGTTTCGATTGCAGACTACCTAGCATTGTCTTTGCTAATTTTCAACTGAGGAAACAGATTAGATGCTACTGTCCATTAAAACAAGTTTTGACAGCAGTGTACCTAACCCCATCTCTGATGCATCCATATAGATTTATAGGTTGCTGCTAAGCTTGCAGTCCAGGGGGCCATTAAGGAGCCTAGCTTAAAGTCCCAGTTGCCCCTGTACACTGATTAAGTGGCTTGCTCAGGGCTACACATTAAGTAAATGAAGGTTGAGAGAAGCAAACCCTGTACCAAAGGAACAACAGTTCATAGCCTTAAGCCTCTGCCCCAACTGCCCGATAAAAGGGAGTTAAACCCTGCACCCTCAACACAGTAAATCTCAGCACTAACCCACTGTGCTAAGTTAGAACAAGAATGGTGTACTAAAGTCAGCAAGTAATATCACAGGTTATGAGCAAAGTGTTTCCTTGAGCTAGAGTGTCTGCTTTTACTGTCTGCTTTATTCTGAGCGACATATTCACCTTGGTTAAGTCTGTGAGGAAGCATGCTACCATTGCAAAATGGGGCATGAACATTTGATAAAAACCTTCTTGCCTAAAAATTCCCTGACTTATGTGTTAATTTTTGGTATTAGCCATTTTCTTACTGCTTCTACTTTTTCTTTTTGGGGTTTAATAGTTCCTCTCCTTATGACATAACAAGGGTATTTAACCTTTGTCATGCATACCTTGCTGTTGGAGGTATTCACATCTAGTTATGATTGCCACAGGGAGTCTATTAAAGCCTATACCTTACCTTAGCTAAATGCGAGTCTGTACATATAGTGGTATTCTCAATGTGTACTCTGCAGTATAGTTGGTGTGTGGGTTTTAAGACCCTTTCCATTAGTACTTGAAAGATTGCTGGGGCACCATGTAGCCCAAAAGGAAGAACATTATACTGGATTAATCTCTCTGGTGTTGAGAAATATGACTTTTCCTTACCCTCAGATGTTAAAAGTATTTGCTAGTAACCTTTTGTTTGGTCTAATATAGTCAAGACTCTTGCCTTCCCCAACTTTGCTATTAACTCGTCGACTGTAGGCATAGGATAACTTTTAAATTTGAAATGCTGGTTATTTTCTAAAATCATTACAAAACCTGATTGTTTAATATTTTTTGGGACTAGCACTATGGGGCTGTTCTGCTCACTTTTGACTTCCTTCATTTCCTTGTAGATGAATCTTCTTTCTTCTTGTACTGCCTTTCTTTGTGACTCTGTATTGAATAGGATGTTAAGTTAATCTTCTCCCCTGGACTAGTCTCAGTATGATGAGTCAAATGTGTTCGGCCAAGTAGTTTTGAAAAAGGTTCTTGTGTTTCGAATTACTTTATTTCTAACTTCCATGGCTTAGGAATTGTGTCATCTAGCTGGAGTTCAGGCACAAAGGTCAGTTTTCTTTATTTACTAGTTTAAAAATCTACTGCCAATCATTAGTGGATCGGAGTTCCGCTGTGGCGACCCTTACCTGGAAAAAGCTGAAAGGCAAACAACAACAACTAATTTCCATTGCTAAAGTAACTGCTGAAGTTTATGCTTTCTTCTACAATTCAGAATGCTGATATGGTACATCTGTCCTCATCTTCTCTTGCCAATTAACTGCATTTTACCTCATTTATTTTATCTGCGGTTTCAAATGGAAACTGCAGTTTAGCCAAATGTTTGCTTTCGCAGATGAGCCATAACCAATACCTTGTCTCCAACTTTATCTTTGCATTTCTGTTATAAACTTTTTGTGTAGATTCAGCTCTTTACGTATGTCACTATTTGCAGCTTGCCTTGCAAGCTGGTATTGAGTTCTGTGACATTTTTAAATTGAGTTCTTTCTCCTTCGCAAGTTTCTCTGGCAATATCAGTTAATCCACAAGGATTGCCTGCCTTATAATAACTCAAAAGGACTGAAACCTGTCCGAGGCTTGTGGTGCTTCTCTAATGACAAATGAGAGGTATGTGATTAACTAGTACAAGTTTTAGCCATCTTTCTCCATAACTTTTCTAGTATGGAATTTAGAGTTTGGTTAAAATGCTCCAAAAATCCATCCATGTAGTGATAGCACACTAAGATATTTAGTGGCTGGACCTTAAAACATTGGTGCAGTTGATAACATTATTCTGAATGTAAAGGGAGTCTCCTAATTAATGGCAGTTTCCTTTGCTATACCTACCCAGGAAAATAATAAGACCAGCTTCTTGGCTCTAGATTTTAGCATTAGCTTTATATACTGGATTGTCTTCATGGTATTTAGTTGCATAGTCCCAAGATAACATGAATACATTGAAGTCTATTTCTGGATTTTACTTGTGGCCCAACAGTTTCCACTACAGTAAGTTCAACTGCCACCTCTGTGGCAGGCATTGAAATCAAAAGAATGAGAGACTGTCTTCTGATACTTGGGGCATCTAGCACTGAAGTTCTCAATTTCTTTAATTATTTTGGGCTAACAACATTTCACTGGGATCATTTAGTCTTGTCCATTCTTAAACATTCCCAAAACATGTGTATGTATTAATCTCATCATAAGTTGTGGTTCTACTTCCTCTCTATTCTTTCAAATTTAATCTGCTTAACAAATCTCAAAGGATGCTTACAAAGTTGGAACATCTTGTTCATCCTTTTTCCCTACAGCCCAAGCAATAGTTTCCCTTGCTCTTCTCAGAGTGTCATCTTTTCATTGTTCCCCTTAAAACTTTGTCCAGCCTACTTGGAGGTCAGCTAATTGTGGGGTTTCCTCAAGGTCAGCCTGCTGTGAGGTTGAAGGCACTGCCTCCATCCTTACCAATACTGTCACTGGAGTCTGTGTGTGACTTTTCTCCTAGAAAAAGCAACTTAAAGGAGAAGTCCACACAAATGCCAAAATTTTCTTTCCAAAAAGTGATTTTCCTTCCCTGTATTCTAGTACTAAACACATCACATACAGAAAAAGCTAAATTTAATAACTATTCTCTTTATTTTATAACTAAACTTATTTGCATTTACTTTCTTTCCTGCATTTGTCTCATCATCTGTTACATCATGAAGGCTAGTAACAGTGGTAGAGTCTTTAGGTTAGGCGACTTATTCCAACTATAAAGCCATTAAGAAAACATTGGCTCTGATACATTGGCATTTAAATATGTCTTATCAGTCACAGATCACCAGCATCTCACTTCAGATAAATAGTGTAGCCTGCAGTCTGAGCAAGAGCAAATATTTCAAGCTTGGTTTTCAGTTGCAAATAGTTTCATAGTTTAGTACTAGGCTAACTGTCTTTGTGGGTGATTTTAAGCCTAGCCAGTTACCCCACGTGAGAATCAAACACTGCACCTTGTGTCTGTAAGGTTAGCACCTTAACCATTATGCCAACCTCCAGGAATGGGGGAGAGATCATCATAAGAGGGTGCGTGTTTTTACAGCGACGCTGATCTACTCGGAACATCTACAACTATGATAAGTGTAATACAGCTGTCCTAGGTCATTCATTGTCAGTGTTGCAGTAGTGACTCTTGGGACGACTCCCAAAGCTACATGTTAGGTGGTAGGCCATCTGTTGGCACCTAGGATAGCAGGTTCTGTAGGACTGTAGTTGCAGATCCTGCCCTTGTCCTGGAGGCATTGCTTAAATGGTAGTACTTGGTGAAGGTGTGGACAGAGGTCCATGTGGCAGATTCCAAAATAGCATGGGTAGGGGACAGCTTTAAGGACGGCAGTGATGGGCTGCCCTTTGTCTCATGAAGTGAGCTCTGACATGGGCTGATAGTGGCTTATCATGATGGGTATAAAAGTAATGCAACTAGCTATCCATTCTGAGATGGTCTGTTTGGAAACAGGTTTACCTTCTTTCCATTTTGCAAAGGACACTAGCTGTTTTTGGGAACTTTGTTCTGTTTGGATAATACCTGATCTGTTGGTGTTTATCCAGGGAATGGAGGATTTGCTCAGCTTTAATGTGCCATTTTGGAAATGATGCTGGTAGTTGAATAGCTTGATTCAAGCAGAGTTCTGATACTACATTAGCTCTAAGGGTTACACTGTTCCTGTGGAAAACAATGAAAGCTTCTTTGCACATCATGGCTTGTAGTTCAGAGACCTGCCTTTGAGGTGATAACTATCGGCAGAGTAGCCTTCCATGTAAGCACTTTTAAAGGAGCAGAAGGTGCTGGCTCAAAAGGTGTCAAGATTGTTTTTTCTAGAACTTAGTTTATGTCCCAAGAAGGGACTGGGTTTTTCCTGGGAAGTCTTAGATGTATAACACCTTTTAGGAATGGTTTTAAGTGGAAATTAGAACAAATAGGGGGAGGCAGGCACAGATGGTGGAAGCATGCACATTGATACTGCAATAAGAAATGAATAAGAAAACCCACTTTTTCTTTTATGTCTTTCCCTTTAATCTCACACTGAGCCACAGAGAAATATTTTCATTTCACTCTCTTGATTTTCTTTGAGTATTTGCTTTTGCATTTTTTCTGCACTGTATTTTCTGTAAACATGCATGTTTCTTCTGTTATTTTGTTGCATCATGTTTGCATTGCATACAGTGTTTTGTTGAAACCAGTCAGTGAGATGGAGGAAGGAAGATTAATATCAGGCAAAGTATAGCTACAGTATTAAAAACTATAAATGAAACAAACTTGCTCAGCCCCAAGTAACACCCATTAATCACATGGATCTGATTTCTCTCACATAAACTCCAGTTGTTACTTTGAAAAGAACAATTAACTCAGCTACATTTTCACGCCTGTTATTCAGATTCCTTAAAAAGTATCAGAGGTGGCCACTAATAAAAATCAAAGAAAGCAAAGTAATAAATAGTACAGACTGATGCTGACAGTCAAAAGTAGCCAGTCACAGTACTGTTGCAAGCTGGTAAGTAACCTTGATAAACGATCTTCTCATCATAGGGATTTCTCTCTGTCCCTCTTAGATGACATCAGGGAGGAGAAGGTATTGCCTGTAAAACAAAATCATGTTGCCCATGGCTCCCCCGTTCAGGCTATTTTGAGGTGTAACAAATTAGAAAATAGCAGCAACCATTTAATTTAATACTGGGACATTAGTAATACAGAAAAGTAAAGGTATGCTGAAAAGAAACAATTTTTTTCAGTTTTTGGGAGTCTAATGCAGTATTCAGCATGTAAAAGCATTTTAACAATGTAGTAAACATCTAAATAACAAAGTAAGAATTTATCTAATGTCAAGGTATATGCAGTTCTGTTTACAGAGTTATTGTAGGCTAATTTGAGATGTAGTCACTAACAGGATGATAAGATGGATGGTGGAGGACAGGTAGAACAGTGAGTGAAGTACATTAGAGGGAGGTGGGAGCTGTGACAATGGGGAAGAGGTGGAGTAAGGGATGGGTGATAGTGTGGAGG
The DNA here is from genome assembly GCF_019279795.1 of Protopterus annectens. NCBI lineage: Eukaryota > Metazoa > Chordata > Ceratodontiformes > Protopteridae > Protopterus > Protopterus annectens. Next base: position 503,431,311 of record NC_056725.1, on the reverse strand, counting down.
TGGGTACAGGATAAAGAGAGGGGTGGTGCTTAATCTAGTATGGGTGTCTTTGCTCTCCTGCTACAAAGGATTAATATTCAGAATTACTTTTACTTTTTTCCCTTTATTTATAGATACTCATTGCCTTGAGTCAACTTTTATTTGAGGTTTCTATCTTACATTGGCAAAAATATGTTTAAAATTCTGAGCAGGCACTGTTTTCCCCTCTTTAACTGTCATGGTGAAATCTTTCTTGCTGTTAAATTTCCTCCTCTCTATACCTAAATGCTGCTTAGAATTTTCAGTTTCTTTGCCTTTCTGTTTTAGCTTGTGAGAATGTTTAAAATTCAGGTGAAGTGGTGTCTTTTCTGTACTTCCTAACTTCATTCCTATAGAGTGCACCCTCTTAGTGAGTGATTCTTTCTCTTTATTTCTTGGTAGTCACTTTCACTCAATGCTTCTCAACATTTTCGAGCCAAGATAACACTTCTACTCTATGCTTTAAAATATTTTCTGGCTGCATTAACATTTCATCTGATGTTGTCAGTTTTCATTCTGTCCTCCACTATTGCATTCAGATCCAAACTGTCGGATCCGACTCGGTCATTGCTAAAGCTCACAGCAACCAAATCTCTCTAGCTTCTCCCTAACCCACAACGCACCTTCCTAAATACCCCAGATCTTGTTTGCCACTTCAAGCTAACAGACATGGCCAGCTATCTCCCTGGAGTTATATGAATTAGATAAGATACATTTTTTGCATTTTGACAGTTTTTTTCTCTCAAATTGCTAATTAATAAATTTTATCTTCAATCTCCTTGTTGTATTACTATATTTCTTAAATTCTGTAGTACTTGGTACTTCGTAGATGATATCATTAGTGTCTCTCCTTCCTTACGACTCTTTTGTAGCCTTTCTTTACCATTGTTGGTATTCCTTTACTTTATTTTCTTACTAGTTTAAAAAAAATATTTGTCTTATTTTTTTCTCTGTATAATTCTAAAAAAAAATATTTGTCTTATTTTTTTCTCTGTATAATTCCTCTGACTTATAGTTGTTGCTGTTATTATTGTTCATTGATCGTTATGGCTGACAAACTTGCTATTTTTAAAAAATGCTCTAAGTGTGGACATAGATTGCTAGTATCTGATGCCCACACGTTTTGTGTTTATTGTCTGGGCCCTCTTCATTTACAAGAGGATTGCTCAGTTTTCCATGGCTTCAACCCCTGCCCTCTTGCGGGAACGTAAGAACAAGTTGATTTTCAAAGGTCTCATTCCTTCATCCTTTGGAGAAGCCATATCTGAGTCGCCTAAACCTAGACCACCTTCTTCAAAATGTTCTTCTGACTCGTCAAGAAAGAGAAGTCAAAAGAACCTGATCTCAACCCTGGATCCAAAAAAAATTGAGAGTGCAGAAGAATAGGATTTATCTGAGCAGACCGTTTCAACACTCCTGGATCCAACCCTAGCAAAATCTGTTCAGAAACATGTTAAACTGTCGGATTCTACCCTATTGGGTCAGACACCGACAGAAGTTATCGAAGTGCCTTTACTTCCACACACCAGATACTCCTTGTCCATGTTCCTGACTGGCACTTGTCACCCTTTTTACAAAGACTGACGTCTCCATCCATTCACTCTACTCATTCTTCCAGAAGCCTCACAGAAGAAGATGTGAAGAGAGTGGTGAGGAAGATCTTTTCGGTGCAGGGACAGATTGGTTCTCCTTTGGTGCCTACACTTTTGGGCCAGGTTATCCGTCCTTCCACAACATCCCCTATATAAATTATCCTTTGATGCCTTCTGTTGCTTCAAAGTCCCAGGATCCTAACCATCTGGATCCATCAGCCTCAGAGCCGATGATTTCCATTTCACCAGACCTGAGATCCACTCTGAGACCTGCAGTCCACTCGGATCCTGAGAGGTCTTGGAGCCGGTCTGCCTGTCGGATTCAGGGTGCAGCATACAACTTTGAAGTTTTCAGAGCCATCTCTGCACCTTGGAGCCTCAGCACTGGACAGTTTGGCTCTGGCCTCCTCCACAAGGGTATTGCCGTCAGAACAAGGGGAGGTGATGGTTCAGAAGCTCGCCTTCTCTGATCAGAACACCTCTTCCGCTCCTTTGAGCTCTGCCTTTGAGGCTGTGAAGAGAGTTTTCTCTGCCTCAGCAGATCTGATGGAGCCTTTCCCTTTTGATCCTAGACATTCTGCCTTTTTGACTCAGCATCAGGAGGTTCTCCGCTTCTCTCCACAGGAGAATCCAGTGCCAAAGACCCAAGTTCTCTCTCTGGGAATTCTGATTTCCTTCTGATACCTCTCCAGAGCATTCAACTGAGGAGGTGCTCGGGAAGAGGACATGTAAAAGGAATCATGTAGACTCCCCACAGGAGTTCATTACTGAAGACACAGATTTCAATGAAGGTGAAGGGTCCCCACAGTCACCTCCTGAAGATGTTTCATTTGGAGACATCCTGGAAATTCTTAAACAGAGTGGTGGCTGGACTCCCTCCAACCCTACGTCCGAGGAATCTTTTCTCCTGGAGGCCTTTGGTACTGGACCCTCTACCTCCTGGGTGACTCCTCAAGCCGATGAGCTCATTGATATGATCTCTTGGTGGGCATAGAAGGAATTTGACTCCATAGAGCTCATACCTCGGAGACCAGACAGGATAATGGCACCACCTGAAAAAGGCCATCCTGGAGGAAAGGGGTTTCAGTTGATGCCATGATTGTAGCGGCCACCATGAAGAAAGAACTCACCGCTGAGAGTTTCACGTCCATCCCCCCAACAGGGAGTCCCGGGTGAGGGACAGATTAGGGAAGTGCGTCTTTGCTTCAGCGACCTTTGCACCAAGGTCACTGAACTATTTGGCACACTTTATTAGACTTACAAGAGATTTGACTAAGGATTTGTCAAATACTCTCACAGGAGCCATTTCTGAGTAGGCAACTCTGCAGTCTATACCCAACTCTTCTATGAGGTTAGTTTCCAACATAGCAGAAGGAACCTCAAGAACAAGCAGGTTCAGGCATTTCTATGAGGAGACAGGCCTGGATGCACTTGTGCAATTTTGCGGAGCCATTTATGTCCTCTTTCGTCAATGCTGCTTTTGACAGAACTACACTGTTTGGCCCTAAAATAAAGGAAACTCTGTCCAGGTGCGAGAGGGATGGAAAGACCTTGTCTGCCATGTGTGCATGTTTTTCGGCTCCCCAAATATCCTATTCCAGGAATCAGCACAATAGCCAGAATATGTGGTTTAGGAAGTCTCAAGGTCCTTTCCAAGCCACACATGGAGGAGGTTCCCCTAGGGGCAGAGGAAGGAACTCTAATGGATGACGACACCCTCATGGCAGAGGTGGCTTGCAAAACCAGTTTTCATGAGAATATTTCTTTGACAAGCCCTATCAGTGCTCCTGAACAGAGGCCCAACTGTCCTCCTCCTCTGGAGACAGTTTGGGAGGTGTTTATCCCTGCACTAGAGAGCCTGGCTAGACTTTAAGGATACTTGGGTGCAGAGGATTATTTCCAGATGTTATATAATACCCTTTTCCCTTCCACCTCCAATTCCAAGAAAGTTCCCTGATGTTACTCTCAGTCAGAGGGATCAAACAGCTATTCAAATTGAAAAGCTGGTAGAAAAAAGACTTATCCAATAGATCCCACTAAACCAAATAATATGCAGAACTTAGGGTTCTTTTTAGTGACAAAGAAAACAGGGGACTGGAGACCAGTTTTAGATCTTACCAATCTATAAACAAATCAGTTCAGTGAAACAAATTACGGATGGTCATGGTTCAGTCTATTCTACCCTTTCTGGGCAAGGACGACTGGATGTGTTCTATAGATCTTCAGAATGTCTATTATCATATAAAAATGAACAGGTGATCCAGAAAGTACCTACACTTCCGGCTGGGAGCCAGTCATTTCCAATTCAGATTACTGCCCTTCAGACTCACCACAGCCCCCAGGGTTTTCACCAAATGCATGGCAGTAGTAGCAGCTCAACTCAGACTGCAGGGATTCCAGGTGTTTCCCTACCTGTATGACTGGCTCATTTCTACACGGACCAGGCATCAGCTCATAAACTCAAGAGATCAGGTGCTCTAGACTTGCAGTCTTCTGAGGATAACTATAAACTACAACAAATCACAACTACAGCCAACTCAGACATTGGAGTTTGTAGGAGCACTTCTCAATACAAATTCTGCAATTGCTTCTCTTTCACTACACAGAGTTTAGACAATAAGATCGCAAGTCAGGAAGATTATGGTGAGTACCTCAATTTCAGCCTGACCAGCTCTTCGGACCCTAGGCTTGATGGCTGCAGCAATAACTTTAATCCCACTAGCCAGGTTTTGCATGAGGATTCTTCAGTGGATGCTGGCTACTCAATGGTCAGTCCTTTATCAATCGGTCATACCAGATAAGAATTACCCAGACGTGCAGAAGAGATCTGAGTTGGTGTATTCAGTCTGACCAAATACTTCAAGGATCTCCTTTCATTCCACAACAGCCCAAGGCCATAGTGACTATGGATGCTTCCCAGGTACGGTGGGGGGTATTATCTGGAAAGACAGTCTAGGGCACTTGGTCCCCTGAGGAGGCCAATTTGCATATAAATGTCATGGAGATGTGAGCGGTGATCTTAGCACTGCAGGTATTTTAGGATGCTCTTCCCTCTGGGATGATCGCTATTCAGACAACATGTCAGTTGTATGGTACATCAACAAACAAGGAGGAACCAAATCCTACCCATTGTGTTGAGAAGCTCTCAGGGTCTGGCAATAGGCAGTCTCTTCCAAACGCATTCTATTAGCAGTGCACATTCCAGGGAAATCCAGCTTGATAGTAGACAAACTGAGCAGTTGCATTCTTCTGCCCCAAGAATGGGCCCTCAATGAAGCAGTGCCGGTTGTGATGGGGCCAGCCTTGCTGTGACCTCTGTGCCTCTCCCCTAAACAACAAGTGCAGCAACTACTTTGCCCTAATTCCTCCACAGGGGAGGTCACCAAGGGATGTGATACTCCACAATTGCCCCCCCCCCCGTCTTCTCTGTGCTTATCCACCAATTCCATTGATACTGAAATTTCTGCAGAAAACTGCCAGGTTGAAGTGCAAAGAAATCCTCATTGTAGCCTATTGGTCTCAACAAATTTGGTTTCCCATCCTTTGGCCTCACCTGGTTCAACCACCATGGAACCTAGATCTAACTCTAGACCTCCAGTCTCACACAACAGGTATGACACATCCAGATATACCAAACTTCAAGCTGAGTGCTTGGCTTGTCTGATTCCATTAATACAAACAGGACAGTGCAAGACAACCATATACATGGTCTTCATCAGAACTAACAGAATATGCCAAAAGTGACTAGTGCTCTGCACCAAATGAATAGGTATATAAGTCTTGCTTCCATAAAAAATATATAGTTAATATCCTATTTATTATGAATGATAAATGTTGTAATATAATAATAAAAACAATAAAAACTGAAAACTGAATGTTAAAATGAAATATAATCATACAATAGAAATCATAAATATTTCCCCAAGCAAATTGAAGTCTAATGAAAATATTATTATTTGTGCCAAAATAATAATATGGATATATAATATATATATAATTATCTGTTAATGATTAAATGAATTAATAAATAAATACATTGATGTTTAATAAAATGTTTGATAGAAAATGTTTAATAAAAAAATAAAAAAAAACTTGAAAAAAAAAAAATGAAAAAATATGTTATGAAAAATGAAAATGAAAAATATGAAATGAAAAATATAAAAATATAAATGAATAAAATATTTGAAAAGATATTCTCAAATTAACATACTATATGTGATTATAAAAATGATACTGATATATTATATTAATTAAAAAATTTTTATATTAAAAAAATTTTTGGGCATAATTATTAAAAATATATTATGTATATATTATATTAGTATTCAATGATATTAGATGTCAACAAGGGCTGAAAAAGGGCTAAAATACTCACAAGGGCCAAAAATATACTTAGGTGAAGAAATTTAATACAATACATATGTTCATATGCTTTTTTTTTTGACGCTCAGTTCTTCTTATATATATAAAGGGCAGGGCACACATCACATAATATATATAATATAATTTGTGTTTTTTCCAGCCAATAATTACAACATCCACATTTCTACTATTAGTTTTTCTAGAATATTTGCAAACATATTTTTTTAACTTGTTGTTGTTGTTAATATAACTTCTTATTTGCAACCCATCGATAAAAAAAATTAGGTAGTACAAAAAATAAACTAATATTATTATATTATTACATCATATATATGTCAGCCCAACAATAGGGTATTATGCAAGCACGCTTAAAAACTGGGTTAACTCATCTTCTTTAATATATTTCATACAACACTTTTATGCAATATAATATGTAATTTATAATGTAATTTTTTAAAAATTTTTCTCTGTAATATTTTTTTTGTGTAAATTGTGTTGTTTTAATTTTTTTTTCTTCTTACAAGAAATACCCACATACAGTAATTCATCAATGTATTTATTTATTAATTCATTTAATCATTAATACATCGTTATCGTATTTAAATTATATGCATAATATTTATTTTATTTATATTTAACATTCATAATTTTATGCATTAACTTAATTACTTTACAGATAATGATATTTATTATATATCCACAGCATTATTGTTTTTGGCACAAATAATAATATTTTCATTAGACTTCAATTTAAATATTTTATGATTCTATTGTATGATTATATTTCATGATTTAACATTCAGTTTTCAGTTTATCTTGTTTTTATAAATATATTACAAGTATTTATCATTCATAAATTTTATGTGCACTGTTTGATATGACAAATATAGGTTTTATATATTGTTATGGAAAAAAAAAAAAAAAAAAGCAGACTGCAAATTTTTACTGAACACATTATTATTATATATTATATATATATATGTATTGAATGTATTCGAGGTTAGGTTATATAGGGAGTGATGTAATGTATACAAAATGAAAGTTTTAAATTGAGTCACTTTTGCATATTCTGTTAGTTCTGATGAAAGACATGTATGATTATTCAGCCCTTGTTTCTCATTGGGGGGGGACCGATTGTTACAGTTTTAGTTCTACAATAATATTTTACGATGATTCCATTAATAGCCATACAATCCATGCCCTCTTTACCTGTTCGCTATATCATTTCTTCCTATAAACCCTCGACAAGAAAAATATATCGCAGTAAATGGAAAAGGTTCATTTTTTGGGCACAACAGCATAGCCTTTTCAGCCCCTATCAATTGCATTTTGGACTTTCTTGCACACTTATTTCTAAATGGTGTTAGTTATTTAACTGTTAAAGTGCAATTGGCAGCAATTTCCAATTATCACATTGGATTTGTTGGCTCCTCTATAGCTTCTCACAAGTTGAGCAAGGCTTTCTTGAAAGGTACTCTCCTCCCAAGGCCTCCTTTTAAAGATATTAATCCTCCATGGTATTTAAATCTGATGCTGCAGCCTTTCACAACATCCCCTTTTAAACCAGCGGCTATATGATCTAAAATGTCTTACATGGAAAACAGTTTTCTTGGTTGCCATTACTTCTGCAAGAAGAATTTCCGAGATTCAAGCATTATCCTTTAAACCTCCATACATAATTTTCCCCAAAGGTAGAGTGACCTTGCGTACTATTCCATCCTTTTTGCCGAAGGTGGTATCAGAATTCAATATTAATCAAACTATTAACTTACCAGTGTTCTTTCCTAAGTTTGCCAACAAAGGAGAATATGTCTTACATTTACTGGATGTTCGTAGACAGTTACACTTCTGTTTGCACAGGACCAAGAAAATCAGAAAAGCTGACCAATTGTTCATCTCAGTCTCTGAACCAACTTTGTGTTTGTGCTCATTTCAGAGGTCTAGAATGCCAGATTATTCTGTTAAGCAAGTAATTAAAAAGGTTTATAATTCAGGGTTTGACTTTTTTTCATTTAAATTCACTAAAATGTTTAAAATGTTATCTAAAAAGGGTACTTCTTTGCCATGTTACATACAAGGTATCGGAAAATTTTATCTTGAAGCATACATGATAGCAAACGCAATTGTATTGATATTTGACCTCTGTCAATGGGTATTTGTTAAAAATGTAAGGTGATAACTTCAATTTTTAAATGTTGAAGCCACGCCCACTAAGAGTTAAAGGTACACACTCAAAAGAGCTCTACTGGAGGGAATGAGTTAAGACTACAGAGTGAAAACATTAGTGGAAACCAGTTTACAGCATAAATGGATACTTGAGTTTACAAATGTGACGCCTGACTGGATGATTTGTTTTTATACTAGTGTCACTGAATCTCTAAATGAGATCCTTGTGTATTATTTGGCTGTAACCCTCCTCTACCTTCACTGGCCAACATACACATGTCTCATGTTAATTTATCTGTGCTGCATTTCCTGTTTTATCTTTACCGCTTTCCATTGTCTTCCTGGACCTTCTTAAAACCCTTTAGTCTTAGAGCTATTGAAGGCCCAGCAGTCACCATTTAATGCCACACTCTTTCTCCATCCCTCCCCTTCTATATCTCATTATGAGTTCAAGAACAGCTATTACATAAGTACATGTTTACTTTTCAAAGTGTGGGGTGTGGCAGTGGGGTGCATTACTATTCAGCCCAGGTAGTAGCTGTTACTTACAGCAGATCAAGGTCAGAGCCAGATTTGGCACAAGGGGTCCATCATAGCTAGACACTTTTGTGTGTGTTTGAGTGTGTGTTTGAGTGAGAGACACTCCAATATACAGAGTGGTATGTAAGGGGGCTTGCCCCCACAAAAAAATAATAATTTAACTCACTTGTGTCTGTACTGCCTTTTTTTTGTAAACTTCCTAGTTAACACCTATCCGTATGATGTCCACACATTAGATGGACTGGCTTCCTTAACTAAATGACCTGCCAATTAGTAATAGGTAGAATCTGAAAGAACAAATTATAAGTAACAAAACGACACTAAATGTTAACCTAGGATGTCCTGCAGTGGAAATATTACTCTGTTTGTCAATTGTTTATATTTCATATTTTTGAGGGGCATGGTATGAAATGCCATAGTAGGAAACAGAAAAATGTATTGTGGTGTCCACTTCTTTAACACTGCATAAGATTGCATAAGATTTATCGCTAGTAATTATAAATTATGCGATATGTACATTAATATTTCCAAAACCACGTGGCTTACTAATGCTGCATGGCATCAAGTGAAACCTTAAAAGCTTGTTGGAGAAAACTGTTGACTATTTGCACTGTAAGCTGCATATCTTTTTTGTTTGTTTTTTAAAACACCTTTATTGACTTATCACTTGTGACAAAGGCAAACTTACATTTATATGCAATTTATATAAAACAAAAAGGTAACCAACCTTATTAACAAGTTCACATTTACAAACATACAGCATATATATATATATATATATATATATATATATATATATATATAGGTTCATAGGTTAGTACTAGGCTTACTGCCCTGGTGAGCCATTTTAAGCCTAGCCAATTATCCCCTGTGAGATATATATATATATATATATATATATATATATATATATATATATATATATATATATATATATACACACACCATATAATCAGTGCATCATTACACAAGTTGTTCATTTTCTGCCTTCTCTTAAACCTCATTCCTCCTTCAAAACATTTTTCTGCATGTATTGTTCCTGCAATTTCCATTTTATCTATGTAATTTTCTTAACATCTCACTTCCTGTATTTTTATCTCTGTTACAATAGCCACTACTTTAAGTATAGCTGGTTTACTTTAATTTCCATTTTCTAGTAATTATTTTTTGGCAGCCACCAGGATTAAACAATAATGGCTTACTATGTCTAGGCAATACAGATCCTGTATCCCATTCAAAAAAAAATTCCCTTAGTTACATTCATTTGCTTGCCCAGTATTCCTGACAGAGTACTCTGTAGGGAAGTTTTGAAATCTGCCAACTCATTACAATTTCGAGAATATATGCTCCAAGGTGCCACTTTCTTCCCCATTACACTTTCAACATTTGCCATCTACCTGAGGAACAATTCTTTGGAGTCTGGTTAAGGTATAAAAGTATGTGTGCAAACTCTTTAAAAAAAAAGATCCTAAATCTAGACTTTGTTTCATATTTGGGAGCCATACATATGTCCTTCCATTGTTACTTTGTGAATTTCTCATCTGTCTCTTCCCAATCCTTTCTGAACTCTGGTGATCAATTCCTATAGTTATTATGCAATATTTTATATTATTCATTTTAAACAACAGCTTCTGTTGCAGATTCAGTTAAAAACCCAGCCAGTGCAGGTCTTTAATTTAGAATCCCCAATCCCTTTCTCTTTGTACTGATGTCAATGCCTGATAGGGAAAGCAATCACTAGCCTGCAGTTCAAAAGTCTTCTTGACTTCTTCCTATTTTGTTACCTTTCCCTCTCTAATTATTTATTCCTACTACCTTGGTTCCTTGCCAGCTTTCTCCAGTAAATTCCAACCCCCTCTTGCATATTCTCTATACCCCTAATTGCAGTCATCCCTTTCACTAGAATCTCCTTTCTCCATTCCTGTGTTGGCTTAGTTAGAATACTTTCTGCTTCTTTATGAATACAGTATTCTGTGTGGTTATTGTTTTCCATAAGGATCTGCATCAAAAATCAGAATGTCTGCTCATTTCTTGAGCTTCCACCCATTTCATCATCAACCATTTCCACTTTGAATTATAGCTTTCTGTTTTTGCTTTGTATTGGAGCCTTAACTGTGTAGCTCTGAAATACTCCTCCAACTCAGATAATCTCAAACCAACTTGTTCTATTGGAAGGATCAGCTTATCCACTTTGACACTTCCCCTCTTCCCCTCAAAGACAAAGTCCTTCACCTTGTTATTAATTGGTATCCACAACTTCTCCTCTGGTTCATGAAAATATGTCTGACCTGTCTGTACAAAGGGGACTAATAATGTTTTCACTGCTTGTATCCTGCTATCTTTATCCCTAAAACAGGGCTTCCATTTTTCAGTTTTTATATTCTGTTTTGTTTAGTGTCTTCTCACATATCCTTAGCTGCCACAGCAAAATCTCTTTTAATGCATAGTCCCAAGTACTTCATTTTGTCGTGTCCCCATAAGTATGGGTATTCCTGAAACAATTTGTTTGTGGGTACATAGTTTACAGTTGTTGCCTTTGTTTTATCTTTAATTTTGTATCTTGAAAATACTTTAATCTATTATAGAATGTTCCACAGCACTGAAATTAACTTTTCTGCTTTTATCAGGTACAAGATAATATCAGCTGCCAATAAACAATAAAGCCAGCTTTTCTTGATTACCATACCAGTTATGTCATTGAATTCCTGAGTCCCATATTTTCTTCTCCAATGGTTCTAAATATAATATAAATGACAAAGGGAAAAGAGGACACCCTTGCCTGACTTCCCATTATGCCTCCCATCCCTCATATATCCCCCTAATTAATTATTTTCTCATGGAATGAAAGTGCCCTACTCATAAAATCCAAGCTTACACTGTTGAATGTTTTCTCTGCATCAAGTGGTATTTTCTTGCATTCTGCATCACTCTAGGTCATCATTGTTCTATTAATGTTGTAAAATGTTTACCTTCCGTCCACAATCTGTCAATTTTGGCTTCACCTTTGCCATTCTTTAGCCATTATAGACCTAAACACTTTATAATCATGGTTTAGAATCAAAATGAGCCTATATGAAGGTGGACATGAATGGTCTTTACAATCTTTAGGTATTACAGTCACCACATCTTTCTTCCAGGATGTTGGCACTTTTCCTCCTATTAAAATACTGTTAAACAAAACCTTACAGATCTTTATCATTTTCTTCTGTCTTAGCTTCCAAACTTCCACAGTAGTAGTAGCAATTCCTGGAGACTTCCCTGTAGATTGGTTATACATCACCATTTTTATCTCCTCTCCTCCTGTCCTGTTATTAATCGAGTCTCCTCCACCTCTAACCTTGGAAATGTTTACGGAAGAATTAAATATGCCATTTGTACTTTTTCTTGATTTCCACATTTCTCTGGTTTGTACAGATTTTCGTAAAATTTCTGAAATATTTCTAATACCTATATAGGATCTCTGGTTATTTTTCTTTTTATAGGTTCCCTAAGCTTGGCATCAACCCTTTCTACTTTCTGTTTCCTGAGCTGTTATGCTAAAGGCTTTTGTGCTGTGATGTTAAGATCAGAAAATAGTTGAAGAGCAATTTTTCTAAACTCATACATATTTTTGAGGTAGTCCCTTATTTTGTCTTTAGCACTGTGCAGTTGCACCTGTTATTATTCTGTGATATTCCCCCTATTCTGCAACACTTTGACCTTTGTCAGTCCCTCTAAGTAATTCTATCTGTATCTTTTTTTCCTTTCATTTCTGTTCTATTTTTAAACTTTATTTATTTATTTAAATTTGTTGACCGGGAGTGTCTGACTGGACGTACGTCCATTTTCAGCGGAGACCCGGGGAGAAAAGCTCCACAGTAAAATAAACAGACAATAGTTACATTGGATTACATAGCAATTAACAATTTAACATAGCAATTATTTACAACATATTTACAGATGAAGAACATAGTACATCAGTAGACAACTAGAATCTTTATCTGTGAAGTACATAACAGACATTAACAAATGTTACAATGAGAAGTTCCTGCTGTATAATAAGTACTAGGCTTATGAGCATCTGAGCTTGCTATAATCAAGGTAGTTAGTGGAGTGGAAAGAAAGGTAGTGGTTGGATGGGGTAGATGATATTAGAGTGGGAGTTGCAAGGGCATAGCCAGCATGTTTTTAGGTGCGCTTTTAGTAAAGTTTTGAAGTGGGTTCATGATGGTATGGAGGTAATTGTGGGTGGGAGTGAGTTCCATAATTTGGCTATGGCGCAAGAGAATAGTGCTTCACCAGCAGAGTTATTGGCTTTAGTGATCTGCAAGTGATTTTTGTTGCTGGATCTTAGTGGTCTGGTGGTGCGATAGGGTTGGAGTACATTCTGGAGGGATGGGACATTTAGTGAATGATTTACTAGTTTGTGGGTATGTGAGAGTTGATACCACTGAAGGAGGTGAGGGAGTTCAAGCCAGCCCAGTTCAGCAAGTGAGAGACAGTGGTGACTATGGTAGGATGCCCCTGTGGCGAATTTGGCGATTTTGTTGTAGCAGGTCTCTAGCTTGTTTAGATCACACATTGCCTTAGGTTGGTATATATTGGTTGGTTTATATATATATATAAATTCCGCTTTCATTTTATCCTACTCTCTAGCTATATTTTGTAAAGAAATTTCTATCTTCCCTAATAACTCCCGATTAATTTCCATTACCCATTCCTTAAATTCTCTGTTTAGCATATAGGTGGGGAATCATCAGTGTCTCATTTTTATTTTATTACCCTGCATTTTTATTTTAGTTATTAGTGAGTGATTTGAAACAGCTATTGGATGTGTATCAAAACTTAATTGCACGTTCCTGTGAAATATAATTTCTGTCTAGCCTAGCCCAGTTTTTGTACCTTGGGGAATAATATGTAAACTCTCTGTGAGCTCATATTATTGAATTTAAATCTTCCATACCAAAATTTTACATAACTTTCTTCAAAAATCTATCCTCTCTTGTTTTATTTTCCCTTCTAGGCCCCAGATACATCCTCACTGTTGCAAATCAAATTCCATTCCCCACCTATAAGTAATATTCCCTGCTGAAAGCTGATGATTCCTTCCAGAAATTTCTTAACCTCCATTGTAGCAGTTTAGGTGGAATATAAATGCATGCCAGTGTGATTCTCCTCCCTTGCCAATAGCCCCTTCTTTCTACAAAACTACCACCATTATCTTTTCCACGTCTTCTATCACCGTTGGAGCTCTGCCAGCAATTAATATAAGTACTCCTCTTTTCCTTTGTCCCTAAAATTCTGCTGAATAACCTTCCTGAAACCCATTCTTTAACAAAATCCTATACTCCTTTCTTTCCAAGTGTGTTTCCTGTAGCATAAGTATTTGCACTCTGAATTTCTGAGAGATCATTCACATTCAAAGATAATTTGTAAAGTGCTGTCATTATAAGAAGATATTATTTCCACCTGTTATATATAACAGCTGTTTCTTAAACGTCTAGTTTCAGTTTGTGTGTTATATGCATTCACTAATATTTGCCATGTTGATCTTTTATACAGTGATTATTGACATATCCATTTGAACCTGTGTCACATCTTATAAGACTGCTTTTAATGAAAACTCACACACACACACACACACACACACACACACACACACACACACACACACAACACCCCTATAACCTATTAACTTCATAAAAATGCACACAACCATGTACATGTTCAGATAATGAAGTTTAACCCCCTTAGTAGGAACAGTTGTCTCAGATTGACAGCTACACTCATAGGCTTGAACTGACCTTTAATTAAGGTTATCCATGCTAAGATACATGGTACAGCCTGTGCTTCTACTTACAATAAGTAGTATTGTATCTTTATTCCTCTTCCAGATGTGGAAATCAACTTGAATACTTTTAGAAAACATTATATTTTAGTAAGTGAAAGAAAAACGTATTCTGTTTTTATTACCCTAATCAGCTTTTCTCCTTAGAAACGCGAGAACCAGATAGACTGTTGCTTTCAACTACAAGCTTCTCATGTTGCACTGCGAACATTTATTTGCTAAAGGAAAACATTTCATTTCATTCAGTGCTATTTTCTTGCTTCCACATAAAACTTGTTAGATCAAGCCAAAGGCCTTAATCCAGTCATTCGCCTATGCAAAAATAACAAAAAGCATATGAGTTTTACTTCTATCATGCTCTTTTGTCCAGGATTTCTTTTCTTTTTTTACACTACAATGACTACATTTCTTAAAACTGAACAAGAAGGGAGAAAGGCATCTGTTTACTTTAGTATCCCTATTACACACAAAAATAACTGAAACAACTTTATTATACAATATGCAGTACATGTCATGTTTTATAAAAAATGCTGTTAAGAACAAAATTGTTTTACTTTGTTACCTTTTTCCTTCCCCTTCTCCTTTCCTTAACATTCTTCAAAACATTAATGACATGAAGTAGGGCATATGCTTTTGAGCTCCCAACAAGTTTAACAACGTAAAAAAGTCAATATTTACAGGTTTTCTTGTTCCACCATATTTCACAAATGTGATTGATGCTTTATAATTCCATATTTCTTCATTAATTTCTGTATTACTGGTCTTCCTCTTGTTCATCTCCATCTCCCACTTCCAGATTCCAGTTCATTTCCAATGTACTTCTGATTCTTCTAGTCAATTCCTGTGCCTTTCTCTGTTCCTTTGGAACATTGGAAAAGATTTCACTGGCATGGTCTCTGTATGAACTCTTGCATGATGGCTCACTTTTTGCTGGACAAACTTTTGTATTTCATTCTTAGCCTGTTCTGCATCAAAAATGACTTTGATCCTCCAGAAAAGTATTCTTAACACAGCTTGATATAGCAAAGGGAATCTCACAACTGCCTCTTGACATACCCTGATTATTGGATTTTGTCAGGTGTACAGTGAGTAATTATTTTCTGTAAACACTTGTCTCCAACTTTTAATACCTTGTCTTTCTGCTGGCGGGTTTATATCTTTACTAATAAAGGTCTTGGTTGCTGTCTCATGGCCAGATTTAAAATGTACACATAGTGTGCCCTTTCAATGAACTATTCCTGCTTTGGAGTACTAGTCCAGTTGCTTATTTGTGTCTTCATAAAACTAATATTGTGTGTTTCTTCTAGTTTCTCTGCAGCAGCAGAAATTCTTATATTTTCCTTACTTGTACATGTCCTAACCTCTAACTACCATTTTTTAAACACCTCTTTTTGAGAGTTTCTTACTCAGTCAGTCTTTTCATCATTTCATCCTCTGATTTTTGCAGTTTTATCAGCTCATTTGAACGTCTGTTTAAAGCTTCTTCCATTTTTCCAGCCTTTAGTTGAGTTTATATACTCTTTCAATGTCATTTATTTTAATCATCTGTGAGCACATTTGACTTAATTTTCCTTTATATTACTAGAAGCCATGTCTTGCACTAGAGCTGAAGCTTGAACTGCTTTTTGCTGAACACCTGCAAGTTTCTTCTCAGTCAGTGTTTTCTCTTCACCTTTTGTAGTTGATTTTCTTTCAGGCTCTCTTAGTTTCTTTTGTGCTGGCATCCAGACAGTAACTGACTTTAGTAAAAGTGAAAGAATTCTTGGCTCTTGTGTTTCAGTTTCTTTTTTTACACTGGGATAGCTGAAGTTAAGCTGTTGATCAGTGTGCAGCCATCTTGGAAAGTCCATAAAATGCATGTCTTGAGAAACTGCCAGTGCTATTTACAGTATTAATTATGCAGTTAAGTAACTTTTTTTCATATTTATGTAAATATTTCATTAAATAAGCACTCAGAGTATTTTTTTTTTGCTGTTGCATAAAAACCTGTGTTTGCCCGACTAAAGTGTTCTAATGATATATGTTTGGATTGCACAGGTTCCGAGATATGACAATTTGTTAAACTTTCAAGAAAAGCATAATTCTGAGTTTGTGTGGATTATAGTATAGAGTAGTATTGATGTTAACAAAGACTGTGAGAACACAAGCTGTTATCACTGTAAAGAAGAAGATTGTTACTGATATCAAAATGGTACAAACATAAATGTTAGCTTATATGGTTCATAAGATATTTACATTTGTTTGTCTTATGCTTTTAACTTTATTTTTCAAACAGTACTGTGGAATGTAAGGATGTGTGTAGGTTGCTAGAAGTGTGACTTTCTACAGCTCAAAGGTCTTAATGAGTTAAAAATTATTGCCAGTCTTGAGTGTGCTTTCCCTTAAGTAACTGGCAATGAGTTACTGAAACTTGAGAAGTTTGTATTTGAGTTAGTTAATAGATCATCATTGGATTCCATGAAAATATGCTAATTAGTATTCCATGCTCCTTATTTAGTTATCTTGCATTGATTAGTAAACATGGCACACCTGGACAGTGGTCTTAAGCAGTTTAACTGGGAAAAGTAGACAAAAGTCAGTGAATGCAGTGGAAATTGTCAGTAGGGATAAGTATTTGTGCTCTACCTTGCTCAGCTTGTTACCACCATGACTCCCACCCGGGCAAACAGTTTAGAAAATGAATAATGTTTAAATTAACATGCATTATTTGAAAGATAAAATTGCAATACTTGCTAGAGATATTTATTGATTTTATTCTCTACTGTTTTGTCACAAAATTTAGTACAAAATTAAGAACAGGGCAAGGATAAATTAGGAAAATTTAAGAGTTATGGTGCCTGCATCAGTCACCATCCCTTCCCCTTCTATATAACCCACAAACTAATATATATTTGATTAAACTTCACCCAGTCACCAAGGACACACCATTCTGCATATAACAAACAGAAGCCTTTTAGCCTTTTTTAAAGATCAAACACTTTTTACCGGGTTTTGTTAAAATTTGTACATTTCATTTCTCATTTCTTAAATCTGTTAGCCAGATAAGATCATAACAGTCATGGCTAATCACAGGTCAGCTGCAGTTCAGAAATAACATTTAAACTGTCTGATGCAGCAGAGATGGGAGAGACGAACGGAAACAAGCTGATCAAAAATCCTCTTCCTTTCTCACACAGTCGGATGAAGCCCTGACTGCCACTCTTAAATAACTGTGCTCGAATAACAGCATGGTCACTGGAGAAGATGAGCAGGGGAGGATGGGAGTTAGTGGTCATTGCCAAGAGAAAAGCAACTCTGGCTTACTGCTTGAGTGACAAGAGGGGGCAGTTGGTGTTACAGGGAATGAACCTGCTGACCACACACTGGCAACATGTGCATTGCACTAGCTAGAGAAGATGTCTGCAGCCATGAATGTTCTTCCATGAGACAGCACATGGTGCAGCTTGAGAAAGATGCTGCTGGGTTAGGTATTCTTGGGAGCGGGTTGTGAGGGGAACCGCTAGGTCCATCAGACTGGACTGTTCCTTATCGCCTGAGGAATGAATGGTCTGATTAGGCCTTCTAGCCAAGGAATGGATGAGCCATTGGATTCTCAAGCAGGCTAGAAGGTGTCTGGCTGTCCCAACAAGAGTGGAGCAAATGGGTCAGTTGGGCAAAGGTATGGGAACCATTGGGCAAGGTCATGGGGGAGGGGAGTGGGAGCCATTGGGCAAGGTCATGGTGGAGGGGAATGGGAGCCATTGGGGAAGGTCATGGGAGAGGGGAATCCTCTTCCTTTCTTAAGAGTTAATGTATCTGCTTGAACTGCTGTAACCAAAGCAAGTTGTTCCATCATTAATAAAATTTCATCATAATTCTAAATGAATGCAGATCACGGTATGTCATCTTTAGGCTAAGAGTGAAATCAAACACCATTGTAAATAAATTATCCTTCCTAGGAATCATGTACTTTGAAAAAAGACCAGGTTAATAGTCTAAATGAGTCGGTTAAATCTGCCGAGGATACTGCAAAGAAGTTCTTTGTTATTATTAACATCTGCACTCATAAATATCTGTGCTGGTAAGATGTAAATATTCAGATGGAGATAATAAATTTGGTAGACTCAGCCATATATTCCAGCATTGGATCCAAAATCCAAGCTCTCTCTCCTCCCCTCAGATCTCGTTTGCCGCTCATTCCGAACAACATGGGTCACTTTGCTCCATGGTCCTCCAAGGTTTTATTTGGTACTTGTAAGTTTATTTCTTGGGTCTTATCTCCCATTTTCTTCTTCTACCTACCCTTTTATAACTACCTTTCCTATCCCAACGTTGGGCATTCTGGTTTAGTAAAAAAAAAAAAAAAAAGCCTCCTGCTACTTCTATCCTCTTTCTTTTTTCATCTCTACTTTTTGAGAGTGTGAGTAGTATTTGTGTGTGTCTGCTCCTGGATTTTCTTCTTGTTCCCATGACCAAGACTCCAAAGCTGAGGTTCAAGAAGTGTATGGAGTGTGGGCATAAGATTCATCCATCTGATGCCCACACTCTGTGCATGATATGTTCGGGGGTTCCTCATTTAGATTTCTCCTGCTTGATTTGCACAGGCTTCAACCCCCAAGCACTTATTGACAGGAGGAATAAGCTCATTTTGAAGGGCCTACTTCCTCCTCCCGCCGAGGCCTCTTCTTCCTCTGTCCCAGCTCCTGGGACTCAAACTCCCACTAAGAAGTCTGGGGACGTAGAAAGGGTTTGACATAAGAAGCATGATCGGCAGAGGAAGAGATCTCCTGAACATTCTTCCTCAGCAGAGCCACCCTCTAAATCTAGGCCCAAGCTAACCCAGGGTTCTCCTCAGCGCTGGTCCTCTTGTTCTCCCTAGATCTGGAGAGTTCTAGGGCTAGATCCCCAGCATCCACCTCCCCTCGGCGTCATTCCTGGCTGGGGGTCGGTGGCTTTCTCTGTCTGGTCCACTTTGAGCCTGTTCAAAGTCAAGGCCCAGATTCAGCTAGGAGTCTTGCCTGCTCCATCTCCCTCCGGAGCCATGAACACGCAGACTGGTTTCCTCCCAATATCTCCTTCTCCGATCTGACCTTTGGCTTTGGAGTCTTTGTGTCTGAATTTTCCAAGTGTTGAGGCAAAGGCGCCAATGATCCTTTGCACCTCAACGCCAGCAGTTACCTTGAGCGGTTCAGCTCTGATGTCATTGGACCAGACTGACTGTCAGAGTTGTAGCTTCTACGTAGGCGCTGAGGGGCTGGAATTGACTGCAGTGCTGTCAGAGTTGTCCCTCCCCCTAGGGGCTTTGGTGTTGGGAAGCTTGGCTGTGACCCCCCCCCACCTTGGTGCTGGGAGCAGTGGCCCAGAAGGCTCCGGTACTGACATTTTCGGCTCTGGCTACACTGCCTTCTGGGATCTGCTCGTCTTTGGCATTCAAGGTGGTGGAGGGGGTCCTCTTGGCTCCTTGACACTTTCGTCCTCAGAATCCACCCTGACTCCTTCTGTTTCTGGGCCAGAGTCCTCTGTCCTACCCCCTCATGGACAGCCAGCTGCCAGACCACCCTAGGAGGTTTCTCTTCAGGAATCCCTGGAAGTTTCCAAGTCCTCCCTGGAGTTTTGGTTTAAGGAGGCCCCTCTAAAACATACGTAGAAGAGGAGGCACTTAAACTCTCCATCTTACTGATGATACAGACATGGATGAAGGGGAAGGGTTCCTCTTGGTCACCCCCTGATGATATCTCATTTGGAGACATCATGAAAATCCTATGCCAGATTGGTGGGTGGTCGACCCTCAGGCCCAGTCCTGATGAATCTGTATTCCTGAAGGCATTTGGCACCACTGGACCTTCTACTTCTTGGGTGCCCCCCTGTGGATCCCTTGGTGGATTTATTTTCTAGTAGGGCATGGAAGAAACCAGACACGGTTGAGCCCATCCTCAAGCACTTGGACAACCAGCCACCTTTGCCCTGCGTGCATTGAATTTTTTGGCCCATGTTATCGGACTGCAGAGGGACCTGGTTAAGGAGGTTGCTGAGTCTGCTACAGGGTCCATGTAGGCAGAGAAGAAGGTTTCCTCCTCTGCATGGCCACCCGAACTGCCATTTTTAATACATCCATGAGGCTGCTTTCTCATGCAGCTGAGGGTACCTCTAGGGCTGCTGGAACAGGCATAGCCATTAGGTGGCATGCCTGGCTCTGGCTTTGTGCCATTTAAGAACCTTTTAAGCATTGTTCATGAACGCTGCCTTTGACAGTTCAAATTTGTTTGGCAAAACTGTTCTTGACTCCCTGACCCAGAGCTAGAAAGATGAGAAGACCTTGTCTGCCATCAGGATCCACTTCTGTACTCCACAAAGATCCTTTTCAAGGAATCAGCATGAAGTCAAGAAGATGTGGTTTTGGAAGTCTCACGGTTTTTCTCAGTATGCTCAGGGATTGTGTTCCTCCATGGGCAGAAGGGGATAGGACAGACACATCCCTCATTGCAGAGAAGGTCCGAAGAACCAGGGGTCTCAAGATTCATTCTCAGACGGTCCCCTTTTAGCAATCCTGAGGGATTGCCCAACTGCTGCTCTCTAGAGACTGTTTGGGGTTGTCTCTCTCTGCACCCAACAGCCTAGGAGTCCATCACAAACGTTCATTGGGTGCAGCAAATAATATCAAGAGGTTATTCCATCCCATTCCTTCATCCTCCCTGTGTGACAAACCACCTCCTAGATGTTCCACCCAGTTAAAGGGAGGAGGCAGCCGTAGAAATTGCCAGGCTGCTCGAAAAGTGAGTCACCCAGTCCGTCCCCCAGACCAGTCTGGATCAAGCATTTATTTCCAGGTTTATTTTGGTGCCAAAGAAATCAGGGGACTTAAGACCCATCCTGGATCTCTCTGTCTTAAACCTATCCATTGCCAAGACAAAGTTTCGGATGGCCACCCTACAGTCCATTATGCCCTTTCTGCAGATGAATGACTGGATGTGCTTGGTAGACCTTCAGGATGCATACTATCATATTAAGATGAACAGACACTCCAGACGGTTAACCGCTTCTGGCTGGGAGCCAATCATTTTCATTTCAGAGTGCTCCCCTTTGGACTCACCACTGCCCCTGGGTGTTTACCAAAGTGATGGCAGTAGTGGCGGCTCACCTGTGGCTGCAAGGGTTTAAGGTCTTCCCCTCCCTGGACGATTGACTCATTTCTGGTCCCTCCAGGCATTGACTGATTCAGGCCAGGAATTGTTTCTCCACCTAGCCCCTTCCCTGAGCATCACAATAAATCTTGCCAAGTCGAACCTGGTACCTGTTCAGGTGTTGGACTTCACAGGGGCTTGGATAAATATGATTCAGGGCAATGTGTTTCTGCCTCCAAATGGATTATTGTCACTTCAGCATCACGTGCAGTCTATTCTTCAGACCCAGCTTCCCCCTACAAGTATGACTTTTCGGGTGTTGAGGTCCATGGCAGCCACAATCACCCTTCTACCAACCGCACACCTTCACATGCGGATTCTTCAGTGGACCTTAGTGGTTCAGTGGTCCCTTCTCGACCTTCCTTTGCTATATCTGATCTGGTTGTCCCGAGTTTGCCAGGACTCTCTTCAGTGGTGGCTTCAGTTCCTGGATCTTCTTCTGGACTATCCATTTATTCTTCCATCCCTGTCTCTCACAATGACCATGGACACCTCCTTGCTTGGGTGGGGGGGCATTGCATGGGATGGACGGTCCAAGGCATGTGGTCTTCCCTGGAGACTAGTCTGCATATCATTCTCCTGGAGATGAGGGCTGTGCTTTAGGCATTGCAGGCTCTCCATGCCTTTCTTCCTATCAGGACTATTGACATTCATATGGACAACATGTCAGTATTCTGGTATATCAACAAACTGGGGAAACCAGATCTTATCCCCTTTGCCACGAGGCCATAAGGTCGTGGAAGTGGGTAATCTCTTCTGACCATTTTTTGGTGGCAACGCACATTCGGGGGAAGTCCAACATTCTAGCGGACAGGCTCAGCAGATCTATTCTGATGCCTTACGAGTGGTCTCTGAATCCGTCAGTAGGGGACATGATCTTTCAAATGTGAGGCAATCCTTGCTGCGATCTCTTCGCCTCTCCTTCCAACGAGAAGTGCAGTAAGTATTTTGTTCAGATCCCCCCTCCAGGGAAGTCACCCTGAGATGCTGTAGTCCATGCTTGACCCTCCGGTCTACTTTATGCTTATCCTCCTCTTCCTCTGACCCCCAAGTTTATTCAGAAAGCACAATGGTTGGGGACTTCCATCATCCTCATTGCCCCATTCTGTCTTTGTCGGGTTTGGTTCCCCACTCTGAGGTTTCATCTAGAGTGTCCTTCCTGGACCCTGGATCTGGTTCTGGATCTGATCACGCACCCATCAGGGGTTCCTCACCTGGATTTACTCAGCCTGAAGCTCAGCGCTTGGCTGCTCCAGTTTCCCTGATAGCCAGGACTCCCGGCCTCTCTTCTCCTGACAAAAAAATCTTGATTGAGGCTCATAATGCTTGTACTAGGAATATCTATTTCTACAAGTGGAAACGTTTTTCGATCTTGGCTTTTCAGCACGATCTGAATCCTTTTACAGCTCCTGTTCCTACCACTTTGGATTTTCTAGGCTATATTTTTAATAATGGGGCTAGTTTTTCTACTATTAAAGTTCACAGCAAAAGTAGTTGAACCCAAAAGAGATATCCGACACTAGTTAGTCCAAAGAATGCCTCCACACACCAGCAATAATACGACCTGAATTTAATTCCAAATTAACGGACAAACGTACAAATAAAATGAAATGAGTAATAGACGAACAAAATCAATACATCGGATTTAGCGCTTTCTTCCACCTACAAATGAAAGCGCTAACTTCAACTGTCTTTTTTATGCATCGTAGATTTTCTTATTAAACCCTAGCTGAGTACTATTCAAGTTGGATACTCATTTTTGGTGGGTTTGTGCCATTACACTTTCGTCAAGCAAGTCCGTTTCTTTTGGTTTTCATTGGTTTATTTACACTTTTATTGTCTTTATTATGGTAAGTACATAACTTCTTTTTAAACAATGTGACAGTATAGTCATGTGGAACAACTCTCTTTGACCCTAACTGAGGTTACCAATGAGGCCCACAGCGGCCCATGTTGGGGCCACTTCTTTTTGGGCAACTCTTCTCCGATACAAAAGCAGACAATGGGCTCAGTATTACTAAATATTCTGGTGATCATAAACCGAGTAATGAAATTGCGTCAGAAAAAGACTGGTGAAGTAGTAGTGTTGAGACTTGGCAACAAAAATGTGCATTATGATTATAAACCAATTAGTACAATGTTGTACTATCTCTTTACATACATCTTAACTGTAGTTAATATAACAGCTTCAAGTCTGAGCATATTCTGCAGCCCATTTAAGACTAAAGGGATTTATTTTAGAACTTCTTTATCCCTCACTCATCTAACCCATTACTGACTGCAGCATTGCAGTCTTCAGGCAAACAATCTGAAACAGCTTGAAAAATTACAATGACTCCATACTAAGAAAAAATCTTGAACTATTTGGAAAGGCTTCAGGAACTGTAATCATATTTACATTTTTACAATATGTTATCACTACCTTTTCTACAAGACAGTGCCTGATCTTGCTGCATTTGAAAGTATGTGCCTGGAGTACGCTGGCAGTATCTCGGAAAATGTAATACAAAAATAAATATCAGTAATAAAAAATGTGACAAATATATAACATAGCATTTTCCAGGACTAAGAATAAGCTTTCCCCTCACAATCTGTACAAGTCTTTTGTTAACTTCTTTCAAAAAATAATTTTGATACATACATGGGAAGAATAAATTATTAACACGGTGTCATGGCAGATAAACTTTATATTATACAATGACTGGCCATTAATATTTGAAAATGAGCTTGCTGATTGCTCAGCCCAATCAGCGTGCCCATTGTAAATCTGAGCATAGACCAATGGAAAAAGGTCCGGTTGCCCAGACTTTTTTCCGTTAACATATGCAACAAAAAAGTACGTTTATTTCATTTTTTTTTAATAAGCTGACAAAACTGGAGACTAAACCGAACAGAGATGGCACAGGGAAAAATAAAAGGATAATCAGGTACGTTATGTAAAATTAAATAAAAGTACCTGATTATCTTTTCATTTCCTCTGTCCCGTCTCTCCTGTACATTATAAACCTCCCGGTTTGTTTGTTTCTTATTTTTTTGTTTTTAGTTTAAAAAAAAAAAAAAAAAAAGCAACAGAGATATTCCTTTTTTCGTTCCTTCTTCACATAGCACTAGTGTACTGCAAAGGCATAAGAATGCAAATCCTATATGCATGCGCAGTGCATCAGCAACACTCCAGGATATCGAAGGAAAAGTGGAAGCCCACCACGGCACTGTTATACAAAGACATTATTTAAGAAAAATAAGTAATTAAGTAAGTAAGTAGGCATAGTAAGGCCGAACAGCTTTCATAAGCTTTATTTATATTTATGAGCAGTAAAAAAGAGTGAGAGAGCACAAACTATTATTTTGGTGAGTTTGGGTCTGTTTCTTAAAGCAGACATTTTGGGGAAATTTCTGTTAATAAATTTCCCTTACATGTTTGGCTTCAAATTGTTACAGAGAGCAGTAATGATTCACATGACACTTAAGTTACCAAGCATGTAACCTGAAAGTCAAGCAGTTTTGGATTGTTAGTTAATCTGTCACAAACAATAAGTATTTATCCTCATTGCAAGTTATCCTAGAAAATGCATTGTTTACCTTTCATCATTTTTAAGTTAACAATTCTGGAACAAAGTACCCAACAAAGCTTTTCACTGTTTAAAAAAAAGAAATAACATAATTGTCATAATTAGATAAAAAGCACACAGTTTTCACTAGTATATGATTTAATTGTTTTGATGGAAATAAGAAAAGCTAGGTATTGTGCTGTATATTGCTCTATCCAAACTGCTGCAGCTTGAGTGCCTTAGTTATACCACACATCTGCATTAAAAATGTTAAAAATGCAAGGAGAAAACAAGCCTAGTGTGAAAACGGATTTTATGAGTGGAGTGTTATCAGTACACTTGTGTATCCTGATATGCCCTTTAACTGTTGGTGCAGTCATCCACATCAAAGTTGCACAAAGATATATTCAGTGACTCATGTCTTGAATGTAAAAATGGTTATATAAAGTTGGTAGTCAGAACAAACCCTCCTTACAAAAGTCATGTACCGTATACAAATCTTCGCAGAACCACTTAGGGAGTATTAAAGTGATGCTTCTGAAATGTTTAGAGTGTGAGCGTGAGCATGAAAAATGATGCTTCTGAAATGTTTAGTGTGTGTGTAAGCGTGTGTACTCTCTGCATTTTCAAGTGTGGGAAGTAGCGGCAGGCATTTGTCTGGCGGAAACACTCACTGCAGGTTACAATACGTCCTATATGGTCATTAATGCCTGGTGTTCCTTCTTAACATCGCATGATGTGCTTTTCAAAAAGTATCCATTTTCTTTTTTCTTTTTTTTTTTTTTTTTGCAGTATCCTGCAGCACACCAGCATGAACTATATGCTTGGGATGCTTTCCAACTTTTGGCAGAGTGGTGTTCAGTGATTTTTTTCAGTAAGCAAATTGACAAACAACTCTTTTTCAAAGTGAAAAGTGTTCAAATCTCTGTTGTAAAATAAAGAAACTGTAACAGCACAACCTACATCTCTACTTTAAATGTTGGTGATGGTGACGGCGGCTGCAAAGGAGTGAAGTAGGAGACTCCTAGTGACAGGGCGCAGGGCAAAAGCTTCATTGCTCATCCTTAATCCTGCCAATCAAGCTGTTGTTTTGAGTGGCAGCATACCCTAATGGTGCCCTAAGTTATGTTACTCTTTTTTCAGCAGTAAGAAGTTGTTTGGCTTTACTAAGTGCTGTGTTTGAAAACCTTTGTGCCTTTGCATACATATTTTTGATTTTGGCCGAATGCCTTGTTCCCTGAAAATACTTGTTTTGTTTTCAGTAAAGTAGGAATTCCAGTATGAATGTATTTTGTGCTAACTTCCAACTACCACTATGGTGCAGTAAATCCTACATTTGTCTCTTTATTGCTTCACTTAGACATATTACTTTAACTTCTATCTTTTGTTCCACTCCCTTTCCACTTTATTCACTTCCATTTCTGTCTTGTTCTTTGTTATATTGGTGCTGGTGGACCCAGATTCTTCCCACTTGTTCATAGCCTAGTATATACCTATGAATTTAACGACCACCAAGGCCTTTATAATCCTAGCCTTATGTCCCACAGGTTTTATGTTTTAGACATTTATGTATGCCATATTTTTGGCTTTGACATGATTTACTGGTTGTCATAGGCACAAGACCAGGGGTGTTTTTTCTGATTTCCCATCCAGTGGTCAAAGTTACACTTAAATAGGGTTAGGGAGGGACTTTGTTTCACATGGATGGGGAGCTTATTCCAGAGAATCTGAATTATGTGATATACCTATCTTTCTGTCTGGTATGTTCTATTTATGTTGCAAGCAAAATTTAGGTCTTTGCATTTAGTAGTTTTGGTGCTGTTTGTTTTGCGGATGTGTAAAAGGGTCCAAGGATGTCTTATAAGCCAGGCGTGGATCACCTCTCAGTAATCTATATGAGAATGAGTATAGATATGGGGCTTTGAGGTGATCTGCATAGGATATTATTTATGCCCTGTATTCTTTTTGTAAGAAACTTTTGT
This sequence comes from Protopterus annectens, assembly GCF_019279795.1. Classification (NCBI taxonomy): domain Eukaryota; kingdom Metazoa; phylum Chordata; order Ceratodontiformes; family Protopteridae; genus Protopterus; species Protopterus annectens. Next base: position 503,404,116 of record NC_056725.1, on the reverse strand, counting down.
GGACATTCCATTTGGTACATATGTCTTTCATATACATACCAAAGGAGGCATTATGCTCTATGATGGGTCTGATGAGGGCCATTGCTGTTTTCCTGTGCTAGATTTTTTCTTTCTCTTAGCTATGCTAAGGTTTCTGTCCTGTTTCCCTGCCACTCCCTCTGTACTGTGCCAAGTGCGGCCGCCTGGCCTAATATTGTATTATACTAAGAGCAATGAACTCTGCATCCAGTTAATGTTGTCATGGAAGACTTGAGATTTTTTACCAAAAGATGTTTGTTCAGTATTACAGTATTTTAGAACTGAAGCCCTGGCAAGTTAACAAAAAAAGAAAAACTCTACATATGCTGTAATCCTGCTAACACATTTATTCTTAGTTTATTTTGCCCTGCTTTCTGTAATAATGTTTGCATAACAGTTTTTGAGCAGTGTAGATTAATTCAAGTTTACCACCTAGATCCAGTAGCAGCCATGATCCTAATTTTGTTGTACTTGGGCTCTGAAGAAATGTCGCCACTGAAGAAAATGTCCAAAAGTGACCAGACAAACTCCGTACTACTGTATCTGTTATTCTTTATTTGTCTCGGAACAAATTCTTGCCAAACAGTTAATTTTATCAGAGCTATTTCAGTTCTATTATAACACAGCTAGACAGATGAATAGACTAAAGCACACTTAGTCTAAACGTCACTACCAAGTGAAAACATACTGTCCAGTTTATATACTCTTTTCAACCAATGTCCTTGTGACTTATTCTTTTGGTTTCTGTCTGTGTCATGAAAAAGCCCATGGTTATTTCATGCCCTTTTTTGGTCCTCACTGTATCTGAAGACTTCACAAAAGTCTTTCCATGTCATCTTTGCGTGACTTGACCTGTCTGCATTTTATTTATTTCTGCATCTGAAAGCCAAGAAAGTTAACTTCCTTTTTTTCTGTAACAGGATGCCTTTTACAGTAAAGCCCACAGCTCTATATTATTAATATCTAAGCTGAACATGTACAAGAAATAACTGTTCTTGCAAAGCAAGCCATATTATTTTGAAAACTGCTGTTTGGCCTTGCACATTTCCTTTCACTGTACACACAGTATATTGTGGAAAAGCATTTTAATTTACACAATATCCATCAAGCTCGATATAGCTGGAATGTTCTATTTTCATTTTTGCAAGGTTAATATGTTACACTTGTAATTTTGTAATTGATTTCTATGCACTTTTTTTTTTTACAGACGTATTTTGAGTAGAATACCTTCATCATGAAATCCCTAATTTTTGCCTTATATCTGACAAATAGCTCTAGCTGCTGACTTAGCCGTTTGAGTGATATATATTTTGAATTCATTTTTAACTGTATTGAAAGCTCCACTGTATTTGTTTGTGGCTAAGGGGAAATGAAGCAACCAGAAAACCAGGCCTCTAGGCATTGCTTTGCACTCACACTGCAAGTAGTTTAGCTAATCTGCACAGACAGAATTTTGTTTCCTGTGACTACAGTTTATGATTTCAGGGATTTTTTTAGTTATTTTTTTTCTGAGCTCATTCAGCTGTTAATTTGCTGTCCATAAACTGCCAAAAAGTCCTTTCATTGTTGCTCCAGAAAATAACTGTTTTACTCCGATCGTATTGCAACACCTTAGTTATGAACTACATTGGTATTGGGTTTGTCTTAAGTTTTGCTTGGCTTATTTTTGTGGCAACCGCTCATGTACCTACCATGAGTCCTGTTTGAGTTGTACTGGTCAACCTTAGCACATTTTGTTTGAGTTGAAGTAGTGCTGGGTGGCACTATGGTCAGGAGTTAGTATTGCTGCCTCACTGCATTTGGTTCCACAGTTTGATTCCTGCCTGGAATGTCTTTTCTGTAGAGTTTTCATGTGTTCCCTGTGTCTCTCTCAGTTTTTGCTGAAGTACTCTGGTTTCTTTCCATACCCCAAATAAATGTAACAGAACTGTTAATCCTTCAAATGTCCATGTGTGCGCTGTGATAAACTGGTGAGATTTGTTTTCTGTTTTATACCCATTGCAACCCTGAATGGGATAAAATAAGTGGCCGAAAATTAATGAATAAATAATTCTAATTCACTGGAGTACAGCTTGACTAACTAACTTGTTTCACCTTTTGCAAAAACTTTGAATTAATTGATTTCCTGTTAATAAAGGATTATGCTTTGAAATAAACTGTTGTAATCCAGATTAAATCTTTATTGTGTAAATAATTTTATAGACGTTGGCTATTCAGAATATTTTGTTAACAAGATAGTGACATGCTTATTTGAAACTATTTTGTATTTAAAATTTTAAGGGTGGGAAATTACTGTCTCCAAAGTGTTGGTGTTTAGGTTACAGTGTATTATTGCATTTGGTGCAATAAGGTCCCAGGTGAATAATAATATGGTTATTTTTGCTTCCTGTTAATTCTGTGGTTATTTTCTTTACTGTTAGCATTGATTATGTTCATAGAGGGAGGTAAGCAGCAGAATTTCTAAGCATATGTAGTTCTTCTGTTACCTTTTTAAACCCTGGTTGCTTACTAGTTTACACTAGGACCTTACCTAATTCCTTAACATTACATCCTCTGTCTGTCTTCAATGACTGTAAGTGGTGTATCAGCCCTATTTGTTATTATATTGCTTATAATGTTACTTTTACACCTATTATGTTTATGTACTTCTCTGCCTTGGTGTCCATTTTTACTCTTACCATCACTTTCATGACCGTGCTTTTACATTTCTCCATTTGCTACTTTGCTGTCATCCTCTGCCTCCTTTCTTTCCTCTAACTATATCCTGTCACATTTGTTTTCGTCTCTTTACTGCTTTTCTTGTTTTGTTCCCCCTCCTTGTTTGGTCGGTGTATTATCTTCCTTTTTTGGCCCATGCTTTCATTGCCTGACTACTGCTTCAACATTCTGTTCTACATTTTCTGCAGGTACATGAGTAGTCTGTTCTTCATTCACGTTAGATGACTGTCTCATTCTGTAAGTACCACCCACCCTCCACACTAATGTCTCATTTTTCAGTATCTCACACGTCATTTCTGTGCAGCCATCTCACATTTTATTAATGCACATCAGCTTGATATCTTCATTATTCCTCTTCTTCGTAATGGGGCAAGCTTACTCTTTTACTGGGAGCAGCACATTTAATCATGTTTTGTACCTTTTAGTTTATCCGGTATTTCTTCAGCAGCCTGGTTCCATCCAGTATGAGATTCAAACAATATAAGTGAAGGCTGACTAAAAGTGTGATGCCCAAGAAGTGTATGTTACTTCTGAAAATGTGGAGGAGAAGTGGATTATTGAAGCTTGGCCTGAAAAAAAAAGTTGGCAGGTTTGTCTTTATCAGTTAGACCACTCCATGCTCTTAAATTGCTGTTCCCCAGTTATGCTTAGAATGTCCTCAACTTTGTTGTTTCCTCTTTTTTTAATGGGAAACTTTAAACTACAGTTAGGCTAATATAAGGAAATTTTATGAACACAGTAGTACCGTAGTATTTCTTTTTTTTTTTTTTTTATTTTATTTTTTTATTTTATTGGTTTATCAGAGTAAAGCACTCATCGACTTGTATTTATTTCAGACTCATCCAGAATGTTTCACAAAACCAGTGATAACAATGACATTGACAAAACATTCTGAGAGGTACAAATAAAACACATAAGTGTGTACGAGACTAATTACCATTAGGGCCTTTTTAAGCTTAGCCATGAGATGCTAGATGATAACTTCAGATGATGATATATAGAATAATAAATAAAGTATTTATAAAATATCAATTTCCTGTCAGAGTGTATGAAAAGTGAAGAAAAAGATCACATGTTGTAAAGCCTTTAAATTAGGCCTCTCTGAGGAGACCAGATTTAAATTTAGTTTGGAATGTGGTGGATGAGACTAAAATGTCAGGGTTGGAAGCAGTGTTAACTATAAGTTGGGGCATACAGTGAAAATCATAGATTCACCAGTGCATTGTAGTTTAGTTTAAGGAGTTTGTAAGATTGGAGCTGAATAGCTGTATGATATGAAATTATGGAATTTTCTAATTATTTTGGTAACATAGGCTGGAAAGGTTTCAATATTCAAGAGTTTAAACAGAAGAGACCTAAGTAAAGGTTTTGTACTGTTTTTTTTAATAGGAAGCCATGTTCTGTTGTAGACATTGTAATAAATCTACATATTTTGTTTGAAGTGACGTGGAGACTTTTGAAGTTTTTATTAGAAGCAGAGGCAGTTAGGGGAAGACCATATTCCATTTGAGCTAAAAGTACTCCTTTAGCAGATCTAGCTGGTCATGGAAGAAAACTGGAGAATTTTATGGCCAAAAAGCTTAAGTAGTTATTTGCTTCTGTTTTATTTTTCACTATACAGTTTAAAATGTAAGCGTTTACCCAGTGGATCCTTAAATATTTGAAGAAGGAGATTCTCACTAGCAGTTGTCCACTTCAGGTCCATTACATACCAAGATGACTGAAGATTTGAACATTTTGACAGGCTCAGACGTAATGGCTTTGTTTCTGTTTTTTTGTGGCATTTAAAAATAGATTTGCCCTGTTAAGCTGTGAGTTGAATAAAGATTATTTTTCCTGTTATGCTGTTGTAATACAATTTGAGAGATTTGATCTGTAAAGGACCATGGCATCTACATAGAAGAGTGGTAGGTTAGGTAGATCAAGGGGCAGTTTATAAAGACAGCGAATGTTAATTGGACAAGCATTGAACCTTGTGGAACACATTTACTTATGGGGAGTCAGCTGAAACAGAAATACCCATTTTTACTGTAAAAGTTATATGAAGATAGTCCGTGAAACCATTTGGAGGCAGATGGACCGATACCTCTTTCTAGTAGATAATTATGGACAGTAGCAAAATCAAAACCTTTCATTAGGTCCAGAAGTACTGCAAGTGTTAGGATCTCTTTGTCCATAGTAAGTAGGATGCCATCTGACATGGTCCACAAGGTAGTAAAGTAATTGTACTTCATTCAGCCAGCCCCCAAACCATGTTGCTTTGAAGCTAGTAGATGGCGTATGGTATTTTTGGATATATTCAGAAAGTTGGTTATATATGATCCTGTCAACAATTTTACCTAGTGTGGGAAAAAATAAGCACGTGGCAGAAATTGGAAGTGCAGTTAGGCTTTCCGTACTTGGGTAATGATTTAACTAAAGCTGTTTTCCAGATAGTTGCCATAACTTATTGATATGTACATAGTTTAAATTGTAGATATGCTGGACAGCAACAGTGATGAAGTCTTTGCAGTGTGTTTTTTTAAACTCGGGGGTATAGAATGTCTGCACATGTGGGGGCATCAGAGTTTATTTGATCGAGTGGGAGTTCATTATCTTTGGGGCTACCACAGCCTACCCTAGTCAACAAAAGTAATACATAAATAAAATAAATAGTTTTGAAGTGGAGTGGTGGAGTATAGGAGGGAGAGAAGTGAGGGAGGAGAGGATAATGTGTTGGTGAAGGTATATGTAATTTGTTGAAGGTTGGAAAATTCCTTTAGGAAATCCTAATGATGAAAGTGAGCCTTGATTCCACTGAATAATGTTGGCTACCAATGTGTTTATAGATTGAGTGTGATCAGTAAGTAGGTTCACTATGTTCCAGAATTGTTTAGGACTACCCAAATAGGATTTCAGTGATACTAGGGGACAGTCACGTGTTAACTAGATTCTGTCTCTGTCGCCTCCTTTCCTAATAGACCAAGTCTTACCTCTGGTCAATATCTGCACCAGGATTGGATTCTCATTATGCTTTAATCTGGTTTTGGCTGCCAGCAATGCTATATTCTTCAAATGCACCTTGCGACCCCCCCCCCCCCTCATCATTTGACCCATAAGTCCAGCTTATCCAACCCAGACTGGGGCTTCCAGTAGGGAGGAGGAAACCCAGGAGCAGGCCCTTGCCTTCCATGGACCAGCAAGGATGTCAGGATGGTCTTTGCACCTCATCATCTGTAGTGTGTGTGCTGGGATTTTCATCATGCTAGGCTATAGCTCCTACCCTGTCAGTCAGTAACCATTTTGGAATGCCTGCGACATGGAGTTCACACACACACAGACACACTACACAGCTGTCAGCTACAGCAAAAGATTATTTGGCTTCCGACTTTCCTGTTGAATCTGTATTGTTACCTGATTTAAACCAAGCTTCTACCAAAAGTAGCTAATTGTGGGAAGCTTGGAAATCGTGGCTATTTTTCCCAAGTTTATAAAATTGTGTAGGACCTTTTTTGCTATATCACCTTATCATAGTTTTTCTTATTGTTTTTATCTCCCTCCATGACGTAGTTACCTAGTCTCTTGAAACTACCACAGTCCTTCCACTGTATAAGGGAAGGCATGCTTGCCTCCTTCTTTATCATTTACATGCCTGTCTCACTTCCCCACATCCTTATCGAACCATCTAGAAAAGGCAGCTGTTAAAGAGCTGAACTAGCTTTTCTATTCACCTGTACTGTTTTGTGATTAGTGGTGTGGATGTGGAAAGAGTCACAGTATGAATATTATGTTCCCAGCCTTGACTTGTACAGTTTGTTGTGCTGTGGATGATAGCAGCCTGAAAGACAGGTGTTTGTTTGGCTGCCAGACATGTTCAGCAGATTCTTATATCCTCTGTTTGATGAGCTCCGCAGAACTTTGTTGTAATGGGTGGAGAGATGTTCATCATTCTCACTGCTGCTGCAGCAGTTTATGGGTTGTATCCTGCCAAGGATACTGTGAATAACCAGCTTCCCAAAGCTCTAATCCCCTCCCCTAGAGTCAGTACATCTGCTTACAGGCTAAAACCCCCTTTTGGAGCGGCTAGAGTGACTAAAAATCTTCAGTACTTTCCTGATACCTCATGAAGAAGTAAGAGTCTCCATAGGAGCAGCAGTTGGTAGTTCATCTTGTTCTTGGACACACAGGTCCTCTTTGGAGAACCCTTCCTCACAAAAATGTGTTTATTTATTATTTGTTGTTATCAGGATTGATTAGTTTTAATATATAGATTTAAATAAAATAAAAAAATAAGAAAAGAGTTCATAGTTAGCTTTGGGACTCACTTGCACACAGAAGTTGAGTTTTATCTTGTTTGCTTATATATTTGTATCTGTCCTTTCAATTTATTAAAAAAAAAACATTTTTTTTATTTTTATTATTTATAGTAGTCCTACCCCTTTTAATAAACTATATGTTTATTACTAACAGTGGTCCTAGCACTATAAGAAACCCAGTATTTCTATAATACCTTTTGTATAGGGCCTCTATGTTTAGCCTCGGCTTAAAAATGTATTGCCTGTGCTGACTTTTTTGTGTGGAACAGTGTCTTTTTCTTGGCAGTGGCAATGTTTTTACGTGTAGTGCTTATACTAACTTTGTGAAGTTTACTTGACGTTTTGTCTTGTCAGACCATTCTTAACCTCTGTGTTTTACTGACAGGAGATGCATGCATTTTGTGAATATGCACTGCTTGTGCTCACACTGTTGACTGTTTATCTGACATTTTTTATGTCATTCAAATTTTATTTTGAATTGGGAGGGACTTAGACATGCTTTCTAATGATTCTGTTTTATGAGAAATATACTGATTGTGTGACCACTTAGCTGTTATTAACTACTGTCACATTAAGTTACTTCAGAAGCCCCCTGCACCCACCATGTGGGGGGCTGTGCCCCCCCTGTAAATTAAATACACCAACTCCAAGATCACACTACACTGGGAAAAAGTTAATTTCCTAACCCCATTGTATCAAGCCCCCCTGCAGAAACGTAGTAAAAAAAAATGTCTTTGGTAGTTTGGTGTCGTTATATGTGGAGGGCAGATTATTTTCATGTGATTTGTAGTGTTAGATATTATGAAATTCATTGTTATGGGTTTTAGAGGTTCTGGTTTCAGTGGTATGAAATTAGATGTTATGGGTTTTAGATGTTTTGAAGGGGACACGTATACATACTATTTAACCATCTAAACCAATTTTATGCAAAGGTTTAGATTCGGTAGAGAGAAAATTGATATGTAAAAGTTATGAACATAATACCAGCAAGGTAACTACATAGTTGCATTTTGCAAAAGTATGAGTTTAAGAAGAGACCAAGAATGTGTAGAGGGAAAGAATAGGATTATGGAGGTCGAGGAAGATGGTGGGCAAGGCTGGGCACATTTGGGCAATTACAAATCCATGTGGTAGAGAGGTGTTTGTGTAAGGAAATTTTAAAGAATGCAAGACTTTGAATAGACCTAATATGTAGTGGGAGATGCTTCCATTTTCTAGATACAGAGTAAGAATAGAGTAGTTGGCTGGCTGGAAAATTAGGTTTATAAACTTGTAGAAGCTGTTGGTTTTCTGATCTGAAAGATCTTTGTGGTATGTAGTGAGAGAATATTGAGAGTGAAGGGCATATAGAGAGTTTGTAAACTAACTTGTGAGTAATGGTTATTTGTATGTAGGTAAGGTAATGGGGCAGTTCAAGCCATTCAAGTGATTGTAGGACATGGCAGTAGTGGGTGGAATAGTAGGAATTGGCTGCAAACCTGACAATTTTGCTGTAACTCATTTCCAGTTTAGATTTTAATGAAGAGAGTATGTTTGTAAGTAGTGGGGCTCCATATGCAAGAGATAGTAGAAGATGGCTGGTGGCGAGTGGTTTTTGTAGTGGAAGTGAGGAAATGTTTATGCCTATAAAGAAGGCCCAGTTTTGGTTTGTTTTTTATGTTGTGTTGAATGTATAAGTCAAATTTGAAATGATTGTCAGTTATTACTTCTAGTGGTTTTGTGTGGGAGACTATTTCAATAGGTGTTTTATTGTGAGAGAGCATGATGAGCTGTTCTTTATAAATAGGAGTGTTTATTTTTAGGGAAAACACTAGTAGCTTGGTTTTGTTGGGGATGAGTAGTAGATTGTTTTTGATCAACCAGTTTTCAATGGTAGAGAATGCTGTTTGGGCTGTGTTTTGAAGAGTGGGGATAGATACTGCTGAACAAAATAATGGCAGAGTCATCCACGTACTGAATGAGTGAGCCATGGATGAGGGATTAGGCGTAGGTTATTGATGAATAAACTAAAAAGTAGGGAGCGAAGTAGAGAGCCTTGAGGAATGCAGGTTGGGTTGGTTAGATAAGAGGAGAGGGTGGAGTTCCATTTGACTGCCTGTTGCCTGTCAGATAGGTAGCTTGAGAACCAAGAGGGGTGGAGGAGGAGGAGGAGAGACCTGTTTGATGGGGTTTATTTAGAAGAAGAGGATGTGAAACCATGTCAAAGGCTTTTGAAAGGTCTAGAAATATGGAGGCAGCATGTTTTCCAGAGTCCTTTTCTTTGTTCATTGTGTCTATAAAGGATAGTAAGGTGGTCAGGGTGCTGTGGCCTGGTCTGAAGCCACATTGTGTAGGTGAGAGAATTTGTTGGGGAGATAGTCCAGAAGTTGAAATTAAATGCACTTTTCCAGAATTTTTGAAATAGGGGAAAGGATAGCAATGGGGCAATAGTTGGATAGATCAGAAGGGTTCCCACCTTTGTGGAGTGGTAAAATAAAAGTAATTTTCCAGGTATGTGTGCCATAGGATTCAAGGATAGATCTATTTATTTGTATACGGATAGGATATGCAATTGCATCTGCTGCTAGTCTAAGGTATAAAGTGGGGAGGTCATCTAGCTATTGCCTGGTTTGAGTTTAAGTAGAAGTCGTTTAATAGTGGAAGTGGGAACTGGTTTTAAGGAAAAAGAGGAAGCAGGAGAAGGTAAATTATTAGGATGTGTTGGTTGTGTATGGGGTGGAGGATTGTAAGTGGTTTTGAGTAGCGGAGTTAAGATCTGCGGGAATTTGGAGAAATTTAGAGGTGATATTGGCTATAGTTTAGATAAAGTGGGTGTTAAAAAGTGGGTGTTAAAAATGTTGTCTGTGTCTGAGTCACTTTTATCAGGGAATGGAGTGGGTGTTGCTTTAGTGCCAGGGTTTAGGAGAGATGACATTGCTGACCAGAACATTTTGTGTACTTATTATTGGACTGGAATTTTAGATAGTATTTCTTTTCATCTTTTTTATTTGCTTTTGACATGGTTGCAGAGTTGTTGATAGTTTTGCAAGGTGGAGGTTTTTTATGCCATTGTTTCCAGATTTTGTCATGATTGTGCATCAGTTTTGTCTATTTTGTAAGCCAGGGAGCATAGTTAAATTTAATCCCTTTTGTCCAGGGAGGAGCAAGTTTGTATAAAGTTTCAAGAAATAGATTGTTGAACAGAATGACTGCATCATCTAGAAGGTCACTGCAAGTTTGTAGGTTGAAATGATTTAGATTTCGGGTTTGTTTAGCATGGTGTTCTTTTTGAAGAGAGGGAGAAGGACACAAATGCTAGGAGATGATCACTTAGTCTATTTGGGATTGTACTGGCTAAGGAGATTTGTTGGGGTCACTTATTAGAATCCAGTCTAGGATGACTCCATCCGTGCTTCATTTGTTGGGCCTGGTAGGGGATATGATTAACTGTATGAACTGATATAAGTTGATGTGGGATGAAGGAAATTCTGAGCAGGTGTTGGACCAATTGATGCCCCTGAAATAATGTTTTTTTTTTTTTTTTATAGTTTTGGAGATCCAAGCCAGGATATTTTCTAGGATAGGTATGTTATTGCCGGAGGAATATATAGTACAACTATGGGTTGTTGTTTAGATTTAGATAAAATACTAGAATTTCTGCAGTGGAGAATGCTGGGATATTATAGGAGTAGGGCAGTGATGGTGAACCTATGACGTGTGTCAAAGGTGACACCACAACATTTTGGGTGGCGTTCACCAACACCTGAGTTACCAAAGAAACTGCTTTTGCATTCATTGCTCGTGTGAAGTACATTTAATTTTTTTGTGCTAGGAGCCAATTCAACAACACTGCTGCAGTGGTAAGGAAGTTATTAATGTCAAAGACTGTTTCAGTATACTGTCTCAATAGAGTCTACAAAGGGCAGTGCTGACATTGTTTTCTCTTCATGGTTGCATTTCTGTAAAGTGCAAGTAGTCTGTATTACTGTATTAGTCCATATTACTAAGCGTGTGCTTGTTTGCATTCCTCTCAACTGTCCGTCTTAATCCCTCCTAAATCTGGCTACTTTTTGGACTTAATAATGACTATTATGGGAAGTTTCTTTTATCTCTTCTGTGCGTATGCGAAACCTAAAAGATATGTTAGTCCATGGTAACTTTGTGTCTCCTGATATTAATATTGGTAGACATCCAGTTGGATTAGGTACGTTCCCTTGTGATAACTGTAGTATTTGTAAGTTTGTGGTGTATTGTTTTGTAAAAAATCAATAATGTAAAATTTTATCCAGCAGATATTTTTACATGTAATACTGAGAGCATTATCTGTGCCTTGAGGTGCCCTTGCAACTTATTCTGCATTTGGGAAAGTAAAAGGATGTTTAGAATAACATTTCTGAACATATCAGGGACATTAAGAAACCAAACATGGAAATGTCTATAGCAGTTCATTTTAAAGATTAACATGGTAGTGATTTTTCACTACTACAAGGTACGGTTCTTAAAAAAGTTCATGTCGAAGTTAGGGAATTCTACACTAAAAGATAAGTTACTTTATAAAGAATCTGTTTATTTATCAAAATATAGCACTGTAATGCCTTTGGGTTTGAACTGCGAGTTAAATTGGAAATATTTAATTTGATTGTTTTATTGTATAATTAATTCTATTTTGTTTAATTGGATAATTAATTCTATTTTGGTGTATCTCATACATTCTGCTCTTTTAAAATTGTTTGTTACTCCTTGAAGGCTGAAAAACTAAAACACTAGAGAGATCAATAAATTATACACTTTTGGGCTAGTAGCCCGTCGTTTTTGCTTTTAATTTAGTTTTTCTTTTGTTGTGGTTGTTATTGGACCAGGCCGTGGTGGTGCAGCAGTTAACATTGTCGCCTCACAGCAAGAGGTTCTCCTGTTCGATTCTCGGCTGCAGCGCCTTCTGTGTGGAGTATGCATGTCCTCCCTGTGGTCGAGTGACATATAAAGACATGCAGGTAGGTGTGTGCGTGAATGGGTGTGCCTTCTTTGAAGGTTGGGCATCGGGCTGGCAACTTTGTACCGTAAAAATCCACTGCCAATCCTTAGCAGACCGGAGTTCAGCTGTGGCGACCCCTAACCGGGAAAAGCCGAAAGACTTTGAGGTTATTATTGGACCAATTGATGTTTACATCCCCCCTAAAATAATGGTTTCATTTTTGATAGTTTGGAAGATTCAAGCCAGGATATCTTCTAGGATATGAATGTTATTGCTGGGGGAATAGAGAGTGCAACTGTACATAGTTTTTTGTTGTTTAGATTTAGATACGATATTAGAATTTCTGCTGTCAAGAATACTGGGATATTATAGGAGTAGGAAATATGTAGTAGGAGTTGGAGTAGAAGAGGGCAACGCACCCTCCTTTTTTGTTTAATCTGTCTTGTCTGAGAGTACGGAATCCTTTAGGGAGGCATTCCTAGCCCTTGTTATGTGAGTTGAGCCAAGTTTCTGTGGCAGCAATAATGTCAGGCTGATTATGTGAGGTCTAGGCATGAAACTCTGTTATTTTATTTCAAATGCTTTGGAAGTTGATTGTGATTAGCTTTAAATGTTTGGGGGTGAGCGTGGGAGAGTATGTTTGATGAGGTAGTTCCTGGGTAAGTTTGCATATCACCACTTAGTAGTAATGTTGATGATTTTAGTGTATAATCTGGGAGCTGTTATTTATTTTTGAAACAATTTAGGAAGTGATTGTTGGAAAGACTGTGGCTAGCTGTATGTAGATGTTTTGTTGACGTGCAGGGGATGTGTGGAGAAGAGGGAGGCGGATATTTCTGAGTAGTGGGAGAGGGAGGTGATGGAATATTTGTAACATTTACAGGTTTAGTGGGGATTGCAGTGGGATTTAGCAGTTAGGTGAGAGGAGATGAAGAGAAATAGGAGTATATGGAATAGAAGTAGGATGCTAGTTATTATTTTGTTCATAGTTTGCTTGGGATTGATTGAATTCATCTTTTAATCATAGGGGAATAGGAGGTGGCTGTGTAGAGTATATGGGATGGGTAGAGATGCAATAGTGTTGTGATAGGCCAGAGTATGGAACAGGAAGGGTTATGAAAGAGAGTTTTGATAGGGTGTAAGGTAATGGTGGGTGTGGTTAAGTAAAATAAGTCTAGAGGTAGTGGGGTGTATGGGAGATGGGGGCAGGATAGGGGAGCAGATTGAACCCAAGTGTAGCAAGGGTGAACGGAGTGGGTAGAGCCAAATCACTGGAAGCAGAAACAGCAGAAAAACAATAAGTGAAAGAGTAAGTATTGGCAGATAAAAGCAGGGCTGCAATCAATGCAGAGAGCTGTGAGCAAGCCAGCAAGCTAGAGCAGAAGGAGGGGATGTAGGTAGAAGAAAAAACATACTTTGCTGATAGGCAGAGGTGTGCAGTGGTATCAGAAATAAGGTACAGTCAAGAAGGAAAGAAGGAGTGTTTTAGGAGGTAAATGGTGTGGCTTGGATAGTTTGGTGAAGAGGGAAGAGAGCAGAATGAAAGGAGTAGTGCAGGAGTTCAGCTTGGTTGCAGCTTAAGACATAAAGATATTTATCATGAAATTTGAATTTAAAATATGGGTTGTCTTACTAAAAGATATTTATCAGGAAATATGCATACAAAATGAGTGATTGTCTTGCTGTTGGACCATTGATTCTAGCTGGAAAAATATGTTAAAACCTCGCTTATATTCTTGAAAACTGTAAATTGGCAGGTCCATTGTCAAAAATAGAGGATATCTTGCTGTAGGACTGTTGATACTGTCTAAGAAGGGATGTTAAGCCTCGCTATTATTCTGAAAGTGTTAACCAGGAAGGTCCATTGTCCTAGGAATAGGGAAGAAAGGAGAGAAGGTTAGAAGAAGGAAAATAGAACTACAGAACTGCACACCAGTTTATAGGCTAGGCACTATTAAACATGTAACAACAGTGTAACAATACAGCACATGTGAAGTAATCAGCAGATATAACAATTAAACATGGTAGTGGTAGTTGTGTTGATGCTAGCTATGAAATACACTAGTACACCAAGGTATAGATGGGTTTTGGTGCAGCGGTTGCTTTGTTACCTCACAGCAAGAGGTTCTCCTGTTCGATTCTCGGCTGGAGTGCCTTCTGTGTGGAGTCTGTATGTCCTCCCCACAGTCAAGTGACGTTTGAAAGACAGCGTGAATGGGCGTGCCTTCTCTGAAGGTTGGGCGTCAGGCTGGCAACTCAGCACCATAAAAATCTACTGACAATCATTAGCGGACCGGAGTTCCGCTGTGGCGACCTTTTAAAAGATGAGAAGACAAACAACAACAACCAAGATATTGATGGGTAAAAGCAGAACACTAACTACTAACAGCAAAGTCAACATCATAGAACAAGTAACAGCAGTAAAACAAGGCGGTAGTAAGAGATGTTGTCAGCTAATCTGCTGTTAGTTGTGGCAGTGACAGAAGTTTTAAACACCAGTCGTTACCAACATTTGTGTGCAAAATAAGAAATGCAGGATAAAAACAGGGCAAAACCACTTCAGAGTTTCAACTGTTACATTACAATGGTTGACTTATATAAAAAATAAAATCCAGAATAAAACTAAGCAGTACCTCATAATGGTCCACTCTGTACACTGCATTGGTTAACCCAAACAGCAGACAAATTTACAGCATGGGGAGATGTGCATTATTGCAGAAATATAACACTGTAAATGGCAATTACAGCAGCTATTCACCTGCTGAAGTAAGTCAAGGTACACTAAGAATGAAAGCAAGTCTATTTAGAAGGGTCCATATCTTGGTTACAAGAACACCCGTAGTCGAGCAAAACCGAAAAAGCTTCCAAAACTAACAGTCAAGCCAACCAGAACAGGGCAATTTAAAAATCCCTGAACATAGCTTCAGTCCGAATCAATATCAGTCCACACTCCTGGGATAAAACATAGAATAAAATAAACAAGGTAAATACCAATGAACTGAATCTGAATAGTTATAAAATTGCACAGAACATACTACTACTACACACCACCAGAGCTGATAGAAAAAGCGAGAAGAAGGCTACAGAAGTGAAAAATGCTACGGAACACCAGAGGGGAAAATTCAAATGGCACAAGGCATTGTGGGGCAGAGAAGAAGGTCAAAGATATTCCAGTATACAGAAAATGATATGCAACCTGAACCAGAGCCAGACCGCGGGAAACAGAAACAGCAGAAAAAACTGTTAGTGAAGGAGTAAGTATTGGCAGGTAAAAGCAGGTCTGCAATCAATACAGAGAGTTGTGAGCAAGCCAGAAACTAGAGCAAAACAGAGGGAGGGGATGTGGGTAGAAGAAGAAAAAAGAAATACTTTGCTAGTTAGCAGAGGTGTGTAGATGTATCAAAAATAAGGTATAGTTAGGAAGGAAAGAGTGTTTTAGGAGGTAGTGTTGGTGTAGGATGCCTTGGCGGAGATGGAAGAGAGCCGAGTGAAAGGAGTAGTGCAGGAGTTTAGCTTGGTGGTGTGTGGGCAGCCTAAGATGTAAAGGTATTTATCATGTAATATGCATACAAAAATATTGGTTGTCTTGCTAAAAGTTATTTATTAATGAAATATGCATACAAAACTAGTGATTGTCTTGCTGTTGGACCATTGATTCTGGCTAAGAAGGGATGTCGCTTGTGTTCTGAAAACTGTAAATTGGCAGGTCTGTTGTCAAAAGTAGAGGATATCTTGCTGTAGGACCACTGATACTCTTTAAGAAGGGATATTAAACCTTGCTATTATTCTGAAAGTGTTAAGTGGGAATGTCTGTTGCCAAAACTAGTGATTGTCTTGTTGTTGGACCATTGGTTCTGGCTGGGAAGGGATATTAAACCTCGCTTATATTCTGAAAACTGTAAACTGGCAAACCTGTTGTCAAAAATAGAGAATATCTTGCTGTAGGACTGCTGATACTGTCTAAGAAGGGATGTTAAACCTTGCTATTATTCTGAAAGTATTAATTGGGAAGGTCTGTTGTCCTGAAGGACAGCACTAACTGCAGTACATGAAAATAAACCACATGTGGACGTCCTGGGCTGCAGCCATATCTTAGCCATTCCTTTCTCTCAGAGCAAGACAGTGTGGCAAACAGTCTAAGCAGAACCAAGACAGTTTGGCTGGGGGGGGGGGGGGGTTTACAGGTCTCTCTCCAAATCTGGAAGAACTAAATATATCTTGTAGCTGCCTTTCAAAACAGGCAGTGCATAAATTTTCATTAATTTTCTAGAGAATAAACCATATGAATTCTACCCTTTCCACTGTTATCCAGGGTAATTTTGAATGTTCAGAAGAATTCCAATGAAAATGTTTGTGGTGAACCCCTTTTGGAAGCAGCAATGTTTGTTCTCCATTTTATGGAATTGGCCAAGGGCAGTTACCACAAGTTTCCACACTGTCTAGGTCTACTGACACAACATGGGGCAGTTGACAAACCCAGTCTATGGCTTCTTAAATTTTCTGGCTGTATTCTAATATCCTTTATGCACTTATAAGTATATAATTTATTTAGGAGAGGAAGTAAGTAAAGGAGGCAGTAAATCCTGGTGTTTGGAAATCTTGTATTGGCTTTTGCAAGATTTCTGTAGTTGGTGCCCACCAGTTAACCAGGGACCTGTCTGGGATTGTATCACTAGTGCTCAAATATTTGTTTGAGTTACTAGCCTTTGAACTTTGCATTCCTTTGTTACGGTACATCTTGAGGCAGCTTCAGTTTGTCTTCCCATAGATCCTTCCTTTTCCACAATGTTTTCTTAGTGAAACATTTTTTGACCAGAGTTTTCACTTGGGTTTCCTTGCAAACAGATCCCTCCTTCCTGGGATAACTTTTCACTGGAAAACATAACTTGTACTGCTGATATTTTAGGTTCTTTACAAGGATAACTGTTGATCTGAAGTAGTTTACTTCATTTGATCTTCAACCTGTGGGTACTGGATCCATATCAGATCCGAGCCGGCAACTTTACAAGCATTTGCTCTGAGCTCCAAGCTCCTCCCCTTACCCATAATACACCATCACTGCCTTCCAACCCCCAGATCTCATTTATCACGGCTGTCCAACACATCGTGATTCTTGAGCTCCAAGTTGTGAGTAGGTATTTTCAAAGTAATTAGTTTTTTTTGTGTGTGCTTGGTAGTAAAGGGTTTCCTCTCTTCCTCCCCTTTGCTGGTGCTTTGAGTTGTTTGTTTCTTAGTTTTTAGTAGTTAGGTAGTTTGTAGTAGTTAGTCTCCCCCCCCCCCCAGCTTTCTGTGTGCTTGTCTGAGTGTGTGGTGAGTGGAGTGTGTTTTTTAAAAGTTTGTTCTTGTGGTTTAATGAGATATGTCTGATCTCCTTAAACAAGTTTTCAAAAGGTGCACTTGAGTGTGACCACAAATGGCCACACTCTTTGTGTGCTTTGTTTGGGTGTGGCCCATTTAGCCGGCAGGGAGGTTGGTCCGCCCCAAAACCTTCCTCTGATGAATCCGTGTTCCTGGAGGCTTTGGGCACGGGCCCATCTACCTCCTGGGTGTCCCCTCCCATGGATCCTTTAGTGGACTTGGTCACCTAGCGGGCTTAAAAGGACCGGACACTGTGGAACCAATCCCTAAACGCCCAGACAAAATGGTGAGCCCCTCTTCAGACAGATCGGCTTGGAATAAAGGGTCCCTTGTAGATGCTATGGTGGTAGCAGCCACCACCAAAAAGGATCTAGCCTGGGAGAGTTCCTCATTCCAGCCTCCTGACTGTGAGTCTAGGATGATGGATCACCTAGGGAAGTGGGTTTATGCGTCAGCGACCTTTCCCATCAGGGCGCTGAACTATCTGGCCCACTTTACTAGACTACAGCATGACCTGGTTAAGGAACTGGCTGAGTCTCCCCCAAAGTCCATGTCAGAGGACAGGGCTATGTTCTCCACGAGGATGGCTACCTTCACAGCGGTTTCAAACACGTCTATGCGACTCCTGTCACACACAACCGAAGGAGCGGCTAGGGCGGCTGGGTCCGGCGTGTCCATGAAGCGTAACGCCTGGCTCAGATTGTGTCAGGTCACGGAACCCTTCAAGGTGTCTTTTGCGAATGCCCCATATGACGCCTCTTCTTCCCCTAGAGACAGAGGAGGACAGGATAGACGCTGGCTAAGAGGAAGAGGGTATCTGAGGAACTTTGGGTCCCGAGAACTGTTCTCTTACAGGCCCGCGCAGCAACCCTGAGGGGTTGCCTGACTGCTCTGCTCTGGAGGCAGTCCCGGGGGGTCGCCTGTTGTTGCACCTAATGGCATGGGAGTCCGTGTCATCAGACTGTTGGGTGCTTCAGATAATTTCCAGAGGATATTCAGTCCCGTTTGTGGTTCCTCCTATGCAAAGGGAGGCAGCAGCGCTAGAGGCTTCCAAGCTGCTAAACAAGTCATCGAACCCTTCCCCCCAGATCAGTCCAGATCGGGCTTCTACTCCAGGTTTTTTTTGGTGCCAAAAAGATGGGGGACTTGAGGCTCATTCTGGACCTATCCACTCTGAACCGGTTAGTTGCCAAAGAAAAGTTCCGGATGGTCACTTTACAGTCCATCATGCTGTACCTGCAAGAGAGCGACTGGATGTGCTCGTTCGACCTCCAGGATGCTTACTATCACATAAAGATGCACAGAAGCTTCAGGAGGTTTCTCTGCTTCCGGCTAGGAGCCAATCATTATTAGTTTTGAGCCCTACCCTTTGGTCTCACCACAGCCCTCAGAATGTTCACAAAAGTGATGGCAGTAGTAGCGGCTCACCTGAGGCTTCAGGGGATTCAGGTCTACCTTTAACTGGATGATTGGCTCCTTTCTGCTCCCACCAAGCATCTATTTTGTCGGACCAGAGATTATTTCCTAAAGCTTGCACACAATCTAGGGATTACAGTCAACATAGCCAAATCTCTTCTGAATCCTGTCCAGATGATAGAATACATAGGGGCACGGATAGACACGCTACAGACAGAAGTTTTCCTGACCGTGGTGAGAGTTTGAAACTTAAGGATGCATGTCACCTTCATTTTCCGATCTCACCTTCCCTCAGCAGAGTCTGTCTTAGGGGCCCTAGGTTCTATGGCAGCGATGATAACTTTCCTACCATGTGTTCGATTACATATGCGAGTAGTACAGTGGACTCTAGCAGTGCAATGGTCCTTGTTGGATTGTCCGTTGTTGCACCCAGTATTCCGGGATGGTCCAACATTCTAGAGGACAAACTAAGCCAGACTATTCTGATACCTTACAAGTGGTCTCTGAATCCTTCAGCAGCAGAGCCGATCTTTCTAGAGTGGGGTTGGCCTTGCTGTGATCTCTTCGCATCTCCTTTCAGTGTGAAGTGCAGTGAGTTCTTCACTCTGAACCCCTTGCCGGGGGAGTCCCCCAGAGATGCTCTAGTCCATGCTTGGCCTCCCCGGTTTCAGAACTTCAGGCATCATCTGTCAAGGTTCCATACGTGATTTTCTACAAGGACAGGGTTTCTCTTCGCACCAATCCTTCTTTTTTTCTCCCAAAAGTAGCATCGGAGGTTAATATCAATCAAACTATCGATTTACTTGTTTTCTTTCCAAATTTTACAAACAAAATGAAGTACAATTTGCATTTGTTGGATGTTCATAGATAGTTATGGTTCTATTTGCACAGGGCCAAAACCTTTTGCAAATCTGACCAGTTGTTTGTGTCCTTATCTAAACCTTTTTTGGGTAAACCTATCTCCAAGGTGACCATTGCTAAGTGGATCTTCATATGTATTCTTCAGATATATAAGGATAAAGGTTTGTCTTCTCCGGGTCAGGTTAAAGCTCATTCGACTAGGTCCATGGCTACTTTTGTGGCCTTTTGGTCGAGAGTATCATTAGACAACATTTATTGTGCGGCTACTTGGTCCTCATCTCATAACTTTATTTCTCACTATAAATTAGATTTGATTTCTCGAAGGAGAGCATCCTTTGGTTCTGCAGTGCTCCAGAATATCCTTCCATGAGGGCCACCCAGGTATTTAGTAGCTGGGAACTCTGTCCCACAAGTTGAAGATCAAATGAAGTAAACTACTTCAGATAAAGAAGTTATGTACTCACCATAATGTTCCATCTGAATAGTTCTACTTCATTTGTATTCAACCATCCCTCCCTCCCTCCTTCCTCCTGGCCTTACCATATGGAAAGCATTTATAGCTGGTTTTAGGTGTGTAAGGTGTTTTTGGGATCGGGTTGTTCAGTGTAAGGTGCAGCAAACTTGATCTGAGGGTTGGAAGGTAGTGGTGGTGTATTATGGGTAAGGGGAGGGGCTTGGAGCACAGAGCAGGTGCTTGTGAAGTTGCTGGCTCGGATCCGATACAGGTCTGGTACCCACAGGTTGAAGACAAATGAAGTAGAACTACTCAGATGGAACGTTATGGTGAGTACATAACTTCTTTTTTTATTTGATCTGTCTTCTGCAATTTCAGTACCTGAGCTGCAATTTGACTAGCTGGGTAAGCTCGTTTAGGTCTGCATTAGGGATAGCATATCTATTAGAAGTAATCCCTTGCTCAGGCCCAAAGATTTCAAAGTTCAATCTAGCCATCAGTCTCCCAGTGTTCTATCCTAAATCTCAGCACCATGAAGAAAAAAAATTTACTAGTACTCTGAACAAAACCCTAGTAGCTCAGGTACTGTCTTGACAAAATCAAGTCCTTTAGAAAAGCCTATTAGCTATGTATTTCTTATGTTGAGACTAAGGAAGGAAAACAGTTTCATTCAATCAGATGATTTCCAATTAGTTGTCCTTGGCTATTTCCTTTTTTTATACTCACAATTATATGTCATATTCAGGCAGTTTAAAGGCTCTGTCTTTGATAACTTTGTTTTCCTTGATTGCAAACTTGAAAGTGGGGGCTCTAGAAAATGTCTAGAGACAGTTATGTGATCCTGTGCATATTCTTATTCAAAAATTAACATGCTGGATTCCTTTATGTACATCCAGTTCTGATTTGGCTAGTACCACTCTGCAGAGGCTCCTGGTTTTTATATCCTTCCTTCTCCCAGAGTGGATAAGCTGTGGTAGTCTACCGATAGGCTACTGCAGACGTGGAAATGACGCACATAGTACAGTTGTATAAGTCTTACTTATCCATAACAACAAATGTTTGAATAACTTGCTGTTGCAGTTGCTGTATGCACCCATCATCCCCAGCACTCTTGGTGTATATACTTTACAGGGGTTACTTTCCTGCTTAGCTTTCTTCCCCAGTTGTATTGCATACATTTGTGTTTTTTTAAACAAAGCAAGTCTACATTAACTTTACCAAGAAAAATGCAGTGCTCTTTGGGACCTCAACAGGACTAAAAAAAATCCTCTCCCAAACAGACATTAGAATCTACTACAGTGAAAAAAAGAGGTAATTTTCTGAATACCTGGAGAATTATGATTGGACCCTGCCTTGTCTTTTAGTCATGATGTTGAAAAGACTTGAACAAAACATTCTCCTCTTCTGAAAGCTGTAGGGGACAGTCATCTGTTAAAAAAAAAGACAAATAAGCCATTGGGAAATATATTCTAAATCCTATGATAGACTGGTTTTCAGTTTTTAACATCTGGTTCTGTTTTACAGTACAAAAAAGTCAGAACCTTGTTCAGAAAGTTAGCCGATTCATGTTAAATACCCCTAAATTTGAACATTATTCTCTTACCTTGGTAAGAGCAGCCTCACTTTAGTTCTAGCAGTGTAGTTTGTGCACGCAGTAAATGGTCATGGGTTGTAAAGACATGGTACAGCACTGCAAAAATCAAATTTTGCAAACAGATTTTCTTAAAACGAGCCATAAGCCTTTTGGAATTCTGATAGTTTCATAGATTCATAGATGGCTACTAGGTATGACATTCCAGTAGACCATTAAGGAGCCTAGCCTGAATAACTAAACCGTGCTTTGGGGCATGAAAAAATGACTTACTCAAGAATAAGTGCCAATTCACATTTTTTTAACAAATTCCTGCATTTAAATTTCATATACAGATTTTATTTCATTATCATTTAGCAAACATCCACTACCCTCCACCTATAATACAGACATTATTCCACTACTAAATGAAAAAGTTGTCAGGAACCTATGTGCATGGGTTGACAATTCACTCTGCTTTTATCATAATGTGGCAACTGTAGTCAGAAAATCATTCTACTCATCGTACCTAATAGCCAAGGATATATTATCCAAATATAAAGATATGATCATTCCCTTACATTCAGCACTAATTAATCCAGTTATAGAGTACAATGGTCTGTTTGGGATGTACTTCACTCGACTTAAGAAACATCTAGAGATGCCGTAGAAGTTTCTAAGAAGATTTCAGGCTTAAAGACCCTAAGCTATTAAAAGAGGTTAGAAGCTCTTTCCATTTACTCAGTGTTTTACGACTCTGCACTACCAAGAGAGGTTAGAAGCATATGCATTTGCTCAGTATTTGAAGTCCCTAGTTCTGGTGTTAGTGGAGCTGTCTAACTTGTGTGAAGGTGAAGGAGATCAAGTAGGATGGGATCCCTAATGGTGAAGAATGTAAGGCATAGATCATCATACATGTGCCTATAAGAAACTGCATAAAGGGATAGTTCTTCAAGCCTTTCCTGGCAGGGCGGGGACTTAAGGCAAACCGTGTTTTTGGTTAGGAACCTCTGAGGCCTTTACAGTTGTTTAATATGTCTAGAAAGGTGCATCCTGAATCGGCTGTTGTACTTTATAATTGGTCTAATATGGGATGCATGAAGAGTGCTCAGAACTTCTTTGGACTTCGATGGCATGCTTTTAGGTACTAGTTGTGCTATATAAAATGATTTTCTGACTCCTGCTGCTACATGGTGGTCATAGAAGAGGGAATTTTCAACCCAGGTTTCAAGATCGATGATTGCATTATAATTTGGGGTGTGGTATTGGCTATACTGTATCTTGAGGGCAAGAGCTGCTTACCAAATGTGATAATAACCACACGTTGATTTTTTCACATTTAATTTTCCTCCTTTTTCCATACACCACTTGTTTAAAAAGGTTAATTTCTTCAGTAATTAATGGGTATCAGAGGGAAGGTTTGACAGTAATCCTCAGTTTACAGTTATCTGCAGGCTTAGTTATCCAAAGATCCTGATTCCCAGTCTTGAAATCAGAGAAGTTGATGCTGAAAAGGAAGAATCTCAGTACCGAGCCCTAGGCACACCACTAGTTACCTTCATACTTTCTGAGGAGGCACCTGACACCTTAACTGTAGGGATTATATTTTTTCTGAAAGTTGGCTGTCTACTTCACCGCTCATAGGTGTACTTTTAAAACACTTTGATTATAATGTCTGCATGGGGATATTGGGTCAATTCCTATGGGTAGATCCAAATAAATATTTTGAGCAGAATTGCCGCTGTTAACAGCCTGTGTGAAATTCTTGGAGAAGTTAACCAAATTGAGTTGGCAGGATCTCCCTTTGAAAAAACAAACTGATGTAAGTCTAGTTTTTTTTTTCTTCAAATAATTTTATTGATTTTCAAAAAGACAATAAATGTAAATTCTACTAGAATGTGAATAATTCAAAGAACAAACTATATACAATATATGCATATGACCTATATAAAAAGGGGATATTTCGTTAGAGAGAATTAGTTACACAATTACAAAAATATCAAGCGTACTTTCTTCTAGTACTAAGAGATTGTGGAGATCTTAAGTGTAGTTTTCAATATCACAGCTCATGAGATCAGATATGATGCATTGCATGGCTTTGTAGATCAGAGTAGTCAGGTTAATTGAGCTCTAGTTTAACAGGACAGTGGGGTCACCCTTGTGTAAGAGTATCACGAGTGCTATTTGCCATACTTCGGGGACAAATCCTTTAGCTAAGCTCAGGTTATAAGACCATATTTGACACTATTTGTTAGCCATCCATGTAAGTTATTAGACCCCGTGGAAGTAGGATTTTTGGTTTTACAGAGCATCTTCATTACATGTTTCTTTGTGATCTTAGGATGTGTAAGGGATTCTGGAATTTGCAGAATTAAGATATTTGTTTCAGGGGTAAAGTTTGGAGTTAATTTGTCGTCTAGCGGATTTGCTGTATCTACTGAGTCTGAGTGGATGGCATCATTTAATATAAGTTCAGAACTTTGTTGGGTGTTATTTTTTAGTTTGCAAGTTTAACTAAAGAAGGACATAATAATTATCCTTGGCTTCAAAAACTGATTTAAGTTCATGATTTGTATTTCTACCCCTGATAGTAGCTTTTACATCCTTACAGGTAGAGTTGATGCAATCTTTAATATGAGGAATTTTAGATTTGTTAAATGATTTATGATTTGTTTTCTCTTTTTATAACATTTATTTAAGCTGGTGGACCGCCAGGGTGGCTTGTTCTTAAGCTTTCCATTATATTTGAACTAGTAGGGACTTCCAGATCAAGGCACTTATCTATGCTTTATATAAATAGCCGTGTCTGTCTCAGGTGATGTTACAGGTGAATTTGGATAGCTTGTCATAGAGTTTTAGGAGGTTTGTCTTTTTGAAATCTCTAAATGTAGAATTATCAAGTACAGTATTTTAGAGATTTTGAAAGAGAAGGTTACAAGTTCATGGTCAGACTTAACTAAGGACGGAGAAACTAGAAGTGTGCTATTTGTAGTGGCAGTGTTAGTTATGACTAGATTGTGAATATTATGTCCTTTAGTTGATTTGCTTGCTATCTGTCCTAAAGAAATTGTATTTATTATGTCTAAGAATCTTTGGATATACACAGCTTTGGATGCATAGGTGCCCCGGTCTATGAGATACAGTTGAAATTTCTCATTATAAAGGGCATTTTGGTAATGGGAAGTTCCTAAATACACTTGGGCATCTTATTTGGTCATCGGAAGACATGGGGAGAGGGTGTCCTGTAGCAGGCAGTAAGTTGCTAGTCTGTGTTATTTAGTGTAAGTTTCAGTGCCATGAGTTCAGTTTGTAGGTCTGTAGGAATCTGCCCAGAGGTGATATAGTCTCTGATAAATAAGGAAATACCACTGTAAATTCCCCCAGGTCTGAATGTATGGTAAGTGTAAAACCCAGGTGTGGAGGAAGTGCTGTCTGTACATTGAAAATGAGACTCTGTAACTACACAGACATATGTGATCACATTGCAGAAGAGGCTCAAGATCATGCATTTTGTTGCTAAGACTTCCGACATTGAGAATAGCCACCTTGATGTGGTCCCATTTAGGGTTAGATATGACCATATTCAGATCTGCTATGTTGTATGTAATAATGGCCCTGGAAATATTAACACTGCTGCCCCTATCAACCGCAGTTAACCTGTATCTCGTGGCAGGTCACTGACTGACCCAGGAAGATAAAGCGTGTACTAGACCAATCAGTGAGAATGATATCATTTCTGCTTGGAGAAAACCGCTTGGTCTCTCTCAAAGAACCTAAAATGACATGGTAAACAGTACTAGGTTCTTAAATATTTGTTTGTAAACTGAAAGAAACATGTAGTGTGTGTACGTTTTGTTGATAATTTTGACTAAAGGTGCTTAAACACTCAGAATCTAAACTATATTATATTCTTTAATTGTTTTAATGGGCCATTTGGCCCAGTAGAACAGTCCATTTTGATATAAATAACAAATTAGCAAAAGTAAATAACTATAATTTGACTCTCATCTCATGTTTCCCTTTGCCCTCTCCTTCCTTTCTCACTTATTTATTCTTTGTCAGTCTCATACTCTAGCCAAACAGGCCAAAATCTGTTCCTTCCCCTACTTCTGCCTTCTTCTTCTTTAGTATCCCACCTTGGTTAACTTTTAAATGAAATCTAAGTCTTCCACTTAACTGCATCTCAATCCAGATGTCAAATTCTTATTACTAAAGTACTATTTCCTTTAATCCACAGTAATTATTTATTTTAATCCATCTCAGGGGTGGTGCATGTAAAGGCAACATATTTTAAATATGCTTCCTTCCTCTTCTCATTTGTACCTGATGTTGTAGCCGCTCTGTATGCTGTTTGTCTTTCTATGAAATTTCTCATGATTTCCTTTTGGTGATTGTTGCAACACCTGCTACATGTTAAGAGATGCTGTTTCGCTGATGATTTTAATGAGCAGAAGAGGTGTAAGATATATAGTGGATATCAAAAGTGTACACACCCCTGTTAAAATGCCAGGTTAAATGAGACCATAATAAATCATTTCAAAATTTTTCCCACCTTTAATAACCTGTACAATTCAATTGAAAAGCAAACAAATCTGTTAGGGGAAAAAAATATAAAAAATAAAAAAATGTACAATATGCTGGTTGCGTAAATGTTCACACCCTTAAACTAATACTTTGTTGTGTGTGCACACCCTTAAACTGATACTTTGTTGAAGCACCTTTTGATTTAATTACAACATTCAGTCTTTGTGGTACACACCTCCCATCAATTAAAGAGACTGATTAACCCCAAATAAAATTCAGCTGCCCTAGTAGGATTTTCCTGACATTTACTCAGCTGCCTTCTACAACAAAAGCCATGATTCACAGAGAGCTTACAAAGCATCAGAGGGATCTGTCTTATTGTTGAAAGGTATCAGACAGGAGAAGGGTACAAATAAATTTCCACAGCATTGGATATACCATGGAACACAGTGAAGACAGTCATCAAAAAGTGGAAAAAAATATGGAACAACAGTGACGTTGCAAAGAACTGGACGTCCTTCCAAAATTGATGAAAGGACATGACAAAAACTGGTCAGGGAGGCTGCCAAGAGACCTACAGCGACACTGAAGGAACTGCAGGAATTTCTGGCAAGTACTGGTTGTGTACTACGTGTGACAACAATTTCCTGCATTCTCCATATGTCTGGACTGTGGGGTAGGGTTGCAAGACGGAAGCCTTTTCTTACACAGAAAAACATCCAGGCCAGCTAAAATTTGCAAAACAATACATCGTCTCCCAAAAGCATGTGGGAAAATGTGTTATGGTTTGATGAGACCAAGGTTGAACTTTTTGGCCACAATTCTAAAATTTATGTTTGGCGCAAAAATAATACTTTGCATCACCAAAAGAACACCATACCCATGGTGATGCATGGTGGTGGCAGTATCATGCTTTGGGGTTGCTTTTCTTCAGCTGGAACTGGGGCTTTAGTCAAGATGGAGGGAATTATGAACAGTTCCAAATACCAGTCACTTTTGGCCAAAACCCTTCAGGCGTCTGCTAGAAAGCTGAAGTTAAAGAGTAATGTCACCTTTCAACACGACAGTGACTCCAAGCATACATCCAAATCAACAAAAGAATGGCTTCACCTGAAGAAAATTAAAGTTTTGGAATGGCCAAGCCAGAGCCCAGACCTAAATCCAATAGAAAATCTGTGGGGTGACCTGAAGAGGGCTGTGCACAAGAGATGTCCTTGCAATTTGCCAGATTTGGAGCACTTTTGCAAGGAAGAGTGGGCAAATATTGCCAAGTCAAGATGTGCCATGCTGATAGACTCCTACCCAAGAAAACTGAATGCTGTAATTAAATCAAAAGGTGCTTCAACAAATATTAGTGTAAGGGTGTGTACACACAACAAAGTATTAGTTTAAGGGTGTGCACACTTATGCAAACAGTGTATTGTACGTTTTTTATTTTTTTTATATTTTTTCCCCTAACAGATTTGTTTGTTTTTCACTTGAACTGTACGGGTTATATAGGTCACATTAAAGGTGGGAAAAGTTTTGAAATGATTTATTGAAGTCTCATTTTGTTTTATATCACAACAACCTGGCATTTTAACAGAGGTGTGTAATCTTTTTATATCCACTGTATCAAAGATGTTTACAGCATTAAAAAATAGTCAAGAATGTAGCTTCCAGTTACAAAAAAATGAGCTACTGATAGCCTTTTTAGGAGCTTGAAACAAGGTATGGACATTCTGGAAATATTGCCAAGTAGTTCTGTGAGTGTTGTCAATCACATATCATTTGGAACATTGAAAGGTTTCGGAGATATGATTGAGACATTAGCTTCCTCCTGAAAAACATTCAGTACTGTGATACAAGTTAGTCGAAAAGCTTGAAGTTTATAAAAATTAGCAGGAGCTATTCAAAAGTTACTGGCACCATGTCCAGGGGCATTCAAAGAAAACAGTAAGTGAGAGTGCTGCCATTTTAAGTCATTGCTGAGACAAGACAGAAGTAATTCTGGCATTCTTACTGTAGAACTTCTTAAATCATATAACAAAGAAAAAAACGTCGCTGGGAACTGCTGCTGTATAAATCAAAATAAAATAAGACACAAGTAAAAACAGAGTAAGCGCTTTCGGGCCAAAACCCTTAATCAGACAAAGTACTACAGACTAACAGTTCATATTTAAAATACTTAACAACCAATAAGGGTTCAATAAAAAGCCCGCCTATTTCTAAGGGCCGGCTTAAGGGGTACTACATCATTAAGCCCTGGATCTGTGTGCTGTTAATTCTAAAATCCATCTTGACTCCATTGCCTCGGTCTTTAACCTGATATCACCACCTCTTTTATTCAAAAAGACATTCACAATCACTCTAAATTTAAACTGATGAGTCGGATTATCCTTAATATGATTGTAAAGGGCATTGTGTTCATCACAATTCCTGATGGATGAAAGATGTTGCAAGATCCTAACCTTCAGCATGTTATTTGTTTTGCCAACATAATAACTTGAACATGATACACAGTCAGCCAAATACACAACATCAGTGGTCCTACAGGTGGCTCTGCCCTTCAATAATAAGCTCCTACCTGTAGAGGGATGTATAAAAATTGTTTCCCTGTTGATAAAACCACAGGCCTTACAACTGCCGCATGGAACAGTGCCCTTAGATCTAGGTAAACATTTAACATCACTGTTCTCCCTATCATGACAAAGTATGTCTTTAAGATTCTTATTCCTCTTATAGCAGAACTGTGGACTAACCCCTACTATGTCCCTTAAGCTGTTATCACTGGTGATGATATTCCAATTCTTGCTAATGATGTCACATACCCCTTTAACATTGCTTCCATAAGTCAGCAAGACCTTTGGCTTATTCGTTCTAACTCTATCATTCTTGTTACCCTTCTGCATTGTAGTGGCATTAAGCCAAGGCTTGTACTTGTTCTGTCTACTCTCAATACCTCTATCTACCGCTCCTTCAACCAAGTAATTCCTATAGCCCCTATCCTGAAAACACTTCTTCAAATGAACAATCTCTTTATCAAACTGTTCATCCACCAAACTAATCCTAGATATCCGTCCCACCTGTCCCTGCACTATATTAGGGAAAGTAAATCTCGGGTGCATGCTGTCAAATGAGAGTAATGAGTTCTTCCAGCTCTCTTTTCTAAACAATCTTGAGCTAAAGCCAATCTCTGTCAACTCAACAGAAACATCCAAAAAATCCAAAGCTACATATGAGCTTTTGACATCAAATTTCAGAAGTGAAGTTGTGGAATGCAAATATTCCATGAAGAGGGTTAACTTCTGTTCATCCCCCTTCCATGAAATAAAAATGTCATCTGCAAAACGTAGATAAACCCCTATATATTGGTTCCAATCACTGTTGCCCAGGACATGACGTTTCTCCCAAAAAGAGAGGACCAGGTTGGCATAAGTGTTAGCACAGGGGGTGCCCATGGCTACCCCCTGTGCTTGCCTATAAACAGAACCATTACTCATAAAGACATTGTTCTCTAACACCAAGGTCAGTAACTCTCGTATAACAAACAGGTCTTTCTCAGCTACTGCCATGTCCCGTAGAAGCCCTATACTAGCTTCTGTGCCATATTCATTCCCTATCACGGTAAATAGACTGTGGACATCTAGAGTGAATAACATTGATCCCATAGAGGAACCTTCCCTGTTCATCTCACCTAAAACAGTGAGAAAATGGCCTGTGTCCTTCAAAACATTACCTATATTATCAACATATGGTCTAAGAGTATGTTCCAACCATATGGATAAGTTCTCAGTGACCCACCCCCTGCCTGAAACAATAGGTCTAAGGGGTGGGTCTGTTAATGACTTATGTACCTTAGGTAGAGCCTTGAACACAGGAATAACTGGTTTATCTATGGTGAAAAAGTCTAAGAGCTCCTGTGTTATGTATAAATGTGCAAATAACCAACCTATGCGTCCATGGACCTTGTCTATTATACTCCTGACCTCAACAGGGTTTATTAGTTGATAAACCTCCCTCTCCGATAACAGTCCTAACATCTTGCCATTATACCAATTCAATTTTATTGAATTTTATTGGTTGTTAAGTATTTTAAATATGAACTGTTAGTCTGTAGTACTTTGTCTGATGAAGGGTTTTGGCCCGAAAGCGCTTACTCTGTTTTTACTTGTGTCTTAATAAATTTTATTTTGATTTATACAGCAGCAGTTCTCAGCGACGTTTTTTCTTTGTTATTTGATTTGCCTGACGAGAGCTGGGATTTGGCATAGCACGAGCTTTTCTTTGGATTGGACTGTTTTTTGACTTCTTAAATCATGTAACAAATCTAAAATTCCTCGTATTAAAGATTGCATCAAGACCATCAGTAAGGATGTTGTAAACAGTCAAACAAGTATGGCAGCCCATATCAGGTAATTTTGGGATATGACAAAATACAAACTAACTAATGCTAATCCTGTAGAATGATGAAACGTGTGTGTGCATGTGTGTATGTTTGCGTATTGTCAATTTCTGGGTGGAGTTGCTCTTTAACTTAGACAAACACACATTAGTTTGGTTTTCAAGTATTGCTTGAACTGTTTGTTGCAGTGTTAGACACGCATGCTCATACCTCTGAACCTCTTAGCATTAAAACCTTAGACAAAGCCTAAAATAATGGTGGGACAAAGACTCAGAAAACAGGGACAAATTTTAAATATCACTCTTAGAAACTTAGAAAGTTTCTATAATAACAGGATTTATGTTCACATGTATTTTCTGAAGGATGTGAAGTCTGAAACTCAATGTATGTCATTATTTAGTGACATAAATCTTCAGTGATCTGCCAGAAAACAACAAATTTTAGGAAGAACTGAGCAAAAATGTGAGGCAGAAATCTAAATATTCTGCGAAAATCTGGACAGTTGAAAAGTATGCACATGTTTCTAGTAGAAGTCATATATTTACTTGTCTCTTTTATCTCCTGTTGCTTTCTTTTGAGCATCTATGTATGTTAAGTGTCCCAAATCAAATTAAAACCTGAATTGTATATCATCTGGAAGCATAACCAAGTTTTGCTTCTGGGGCCAACCCACTGCTTTTCTTTCTGTCTATTTACATTTGTTTACCGGGAACGTCTCACTGTACCAGAAGCCCATTTTCAGCAGAGGCCCGAGGAGAAAGGTTCCTCAGAAATAGAAGCAATATACAATAATTAGATAGTACAATAGTATACATACAGTAAGATGCAGAATACATATCTTCTAGTCTATGCAAAGTAGTATTCAATACAGTTTAATGGTAGATACAGGTTCAAAAAGAAAAACACAAGCATTTCAGTGAAGATCACTTTGAGAAAAAATTAAATTAGTAGTGTGTACATATTAAATAATAGTTATAACCAAATGAGATTACCTTTATATATATTTATTTTTGAGTAGTAATAAACACTAAGGAGAGGGAGAAAATAGAGTAAGGAGTGGAAAGTGTGTTGAGAGAGTTATAGATATCTTGTCAGTCAGGTCTGGCACAGGAGCAATGCCAGTTCTTGGATAGATGTCCAAATAGCAGTTGTTAGGTGTGTTACTGTTGCTACACTTCATGACAAAAGAAAGATGCCTGCTTATTCTACAGATATATTTCCTACTTAAAGAATAAGTTCTACCTAGAGGCAAAGCAAATATGACAATAACTCTAAACTCTTAAATAAGACTGCTTGGAGGCTAGCTAAGAGAAGAACACTAGGTTATTTCTTCCTGTCCTGCTGTCTTCTTTGAGAACAGCATTTAGTGTTCCCTGTGACTTAATAGAGAACACATGATACATGTTGCTGCTATACCGGTTTAGCTGGCTGCAGATCAAGCCTGCATGTTTTGTTTTAAACTACGTTGCAGTTGCTCAGTGTGCATACTTCCCTGAATGGGAAGAACAAATCTCCCAACACTTAATGTTCAGCAAGTAAAATAAAATATGCTGTGGGTTAAGTGATTATCTTAGGCAGCATAACTATTGTCAAATGTTTGAGTGTAGGGGGTCCTCTCTTTCGGCTGCTCCCATTAAGGGTCACCACAGCGGATCATCTGTTTCCATTTCTTTCAGTTCTCTGCATATTGCTTTGCACACCAACCACCTGCATGTCCTCTCTCACTCCATCCATAAACCCTATCTTAGGCCTTCCTCTTTTCCTCTTACCTGGCAGCTCCATGCTTAGCATCCTTTTCCCAATATACCCAGCATCCCTCCTCAGCACGTGTCCAAACCAACGCAATCTCGCCTCTCTGACTTTGTCTCCAAACTGTCCAACCTGAGCTGACCCTCTAATATACTGATTCCTAATCCTGTCCATCCTTGTCACACCCAGTGCAAATCTTAACATCTTTAACTCTGCCAGTTCCAGCTCTGACTTTTTCCTTTTTGTCAGTGCCACCGTCTCCAACCCATACAACATAGCTGATCTCACTACCCTCTTGTAGACCTTCCCTTTCACTCTTACTGGTACCAGTCTGTCACAAATCACTCCTGACACACTTCTCCATCCATTCCACCCTGCCTGTACTCTCTTCTTCACCTCTCTTCTGCACTCACTATTACTCTGAACTGTTGATCCCAAGTACTTAAACTCATCCACCTTCGCTAAGTCTACTCCCTGCATCCTCACAATTCCTCTATCCTCCCTCTCATTCACACACACATATTCTATCGTAGTCCTGCTGACATTCATTCCTCTCCTATCTAGAGCATATCTCCACCTCTCTAGGGTCTCCTCAACCTGGTCCCTACTCTCACTACAGATCACAATGTCATCTGCAAACATCATAGTCCATGGGGCCTCCTGTTTGATCTCATCTGTCAACCTGTCTGTAACAAGTGCAAATAATAAAGGGCTTAGAGCTGATCCTTGATGTAATCCCACCTCCACCTTAAATTCATCTGTCACTCCAACTGCAGACTTCACCACTGTCACACTACCCTCGTACATATCCTGTACCACTCTTACATACTTCTCTGCCACTCCTGACATCCTCATACAATACCACAACTCCTCTGTAGGCACCTTATCATATGCTTTCTCCAAGTTCACAAAGACACAATGCAACTCCTTCTGACTTTCTCTGTATTTCTCCATCAACACTCTCAGAGCAAACAAACTGTTGAAATAACACAAACCCAAACAAACTCTCAGAACTGCTAGCTAGAGTCACAGAAGCCCACGAAAGGAACTAGTTCCACCAGAAAGTTTAATTACACTTAAAAACAATGGCGTAGGCGCTTTCGACTTATTTCAATGAATAAGTCTTCTACAGACAACCACATTATATCGCATCCTGCTTTAAATGCATTCAATAAATGGTCACATGCTCAACTCATTAAAGCTAAAACATCAAATGTTTAAATAAATTAACATCCTAAAAGTTATGTTAAATAACAGTATAAAAATCCATTTCCTAATAGAAAATAAATTATAGTTCATAAATGCTTTGTTGAAACAAACACTATTAAAACATCCAAACAATGTTCAGTTTAAAGATACTAAGACATTAAAATATTAAAATATGGAAATTTGAAAAATGTGAAAAGACCTAACAAGCAGCAACCAAAAAAAACAATTGAATGCTGAAAGTTCATTAGCTAAAGTATACAAGGGCTGAAATATATATCAGCACAGTAATATTTTTACTTTAGAATAAATTGTAAATTAAATAAATTATATACATTAGTTATATACTAAGACGTATAAAAATAGGTGAATAAATAGTCTTGATGAAACTCATACGCTGTACTAAAAAAACACACTTACTACCCCTATATTCCAATTTGTCACGTAGGTCAAGTTCACATATTTGCTCAAAGACCTGTAACTGTGGAAGTAAAGGAGGATTAAAAGTGCTAGGAACTTTTTCTATACTGTTAGAATTTCAGGAGCTTTTGTGGCAATTAAGATTTAATGCTTATTATCCACCAGGCCTGAACGATATGTGTTCTTTGGCCTGCGTATTGAAACTCAGAAGTATCCAAAGGTAGAATTTTGTTTTTTTTTTAGTACAGCGTATGAGTTTCATCAAGCATATTTATTCACATATTTTATACGTCTTGGTTAGTATATAATTAATGTATATAATTTATTTAATTTACAATTTATTCTCAAGTAAAAATATTACTGGTGTTGATGTATATTTCAGCCCTTGTATATGTTAGCTAATGAACTTTCAGCATTCAGTTGGTTTTTTTTTTTGGTTGCTGCTTGTTAGGTCTTTTTACATTTTTCACATTTCCACATTTTAATATTTCAACATTTTAATATTTTAATGTCTTAGTATCTTTAAACTGAACATTGGATGTTTTAATAGCGTGTTTCAACAAAGCATTTATGAACTATAATTTATTTCCTATTAGGCATTGGATTTTTATACTGTTATTTAACATGACTTTTAGGATGTTCGTTTATTTAACATTTGACGTTTTAGCTTTAATGAGTTGAGCATGTGACCATTTATTGAATGTATTTAAAGCAGGATGTGATGTAATGTGGTTGTCTCAAGAAGACTTATTCATTGAAATAAGTTGAAAGTGCCTACTCCATTGTTTTTAAGTGTAATTAAACTTTCAGGTGGAACTAGTTCCTTTCGTGGGCTTCTGTGACTCTAGCCAGCACTCTCAGAGCAAACATTGCATCTGTAGTGCTCTTTCCCAGCATGAAACCATACTTCAGATCACTAATGATCACCTCCCTTCTTAACCTAGCTTTCATTTTTCTTTCCCGTAACTTCAAGCTGTGGCTGATCAGTTTTATCCCTCTGTAGTTACTACAGCTCTGCACGTCACCCTTATTCTTAAAAATAGGTACCAAACCACTTTTTCTCCACTCCTCAGGCATCATCTGACTTTCCAAGATTTCATTAAATAATCTGGTTAAAAACTCCACTGCCATTTCTCCTAGGCACCTCCATGCTTCCACTGGTATGTCATCTGGACCAACAGCCTTTCCATTCTTCATAGCTGCCTGTACTTCCTCCTTGCTAATCTGTTTCAGTTCCTGATTCACTATCCTCACATCATCCAACCTTCTCTCTCTCTCTCATTCTCTTCATTCATCAGCCCCTCAAAGTATTCTTTCCATCTGCTCAACACACACTCCTCGCTTGTGAGTACGTTTCCCTCACTATCCTTTATCACCCTTACCTGCTGCACATCTTTCCCAGCTCGGTCCCTCTGTCTAGCCAATCGGTACAGGTCCTTTTCTCCCTCTTTAGTGTCCAACCTTTCATACAACTCTCCATATGCCTTATCCTTAGCCTTCTCCACCTCTCACTTTGTCATGCTCCTCATCTCCTTATACTACTGTCTACTTTCTTCAACTCTCTGACAGTCCTACTTCTTCTTTGACAGCCTCTTCCTCTGTATACTCTCCTGTACTTCCTCATTCCACCACCAGGTCTCCTTGTCCTCCTTCCTCTGTCTAGATGTCACACCAAGCACCTTTCTAGCTGTCTCCCTTGCCATCTCTGCTGTAGTTACTCGGTAACTCTTCACTGTCCCCAGTGCCTATTTTAACTCTTCCTGAACTCCACCTCACAATCGCCCTTTTTCAACTTCCACCATTTGATCCTTGGCACTGCTGTCACACTTGTCCTCCTCTTCTTGATCACCAATGTCATCCTACAGACCACCATTCTATGCTGCCTAACTACACTTTCCCCTGTCACCACTTTACAGTCTCCAATCTCCTTCAGACTGGCCCTCCTGCATAGGATATAATCCACCTGTGTGCATCTTCCTCTACTCTTGTACGTCACCCTGTGCTCCTCCCTCTTCTTAAAATATGTATACACCACAGCCATGTCCATCCTTTTCGCAAAATCCACTACCATCTGACCTTCTGCATTCCTCTCCCTAACACCATACCTGCTCATCACTTCCTCATCCCCTCTGTTCCCTTCACCAACATGCCCATTGAAATCCGCTCCAATCACCAGTCTCTCACCACCACTTCATCCACCTTACTCCAAAATTTTTCTTTCTCATCCATCGCGCACCCAACTTGCAGAGCATATGCACTA
The DNA here is from genome assembly GCF_019279795.1 of Protopterus annectens. NCBI lineage: Eukaryota > Metazoa > Chordata > Ceratodontiformes > Protopteridae > Protopterus > Protopterus annectens. The sequence continues at coordinate 503,367,932 of NC_056725.1, read as the reverse complement.
ACAACATTCGTCATTACACCATCAATTTCCAGCTTCATAAACATCAATCTATCCGACACTCTTTTCACCTCCAAAACACTCTTGGCATACTGTTCCTTCAGGATAACCCCTAACCCATTTCTCCTCCCATTCACACCATGATAGAACAATTTGAACCCACCTCCTATACACCTGGCCTTACTCCCCTTCCATCTGGTCTCTTGCACACACAATATATCAATCTTCCTTCATCATATCAGCTAACTCTCTCCCTATACCACTCATACTGCCAACATTCCAAGTTCCTACCCTCACTACTACACTCCTAACCTTCCTCATCTCTTTGTGCTTTCGAGCATGCCTTCCTCCTCTTCTTTTTGTCCTTCGGCCAACAGTAGCCCAATTTCTGCCAGCACCCTGTTGGACAGCACTGGTGGCGGTCGTTGTTAACCTGGGCCTCGACCGATCTGGTATGGAAATCTGTATTGTTGTCGCATGTTATTTGGCAGAGGTTTTACACCAGATGCCCTTCCTGATATAATCCTCCCCATTTATCCGGGCTTGGGATCGGCATGAAGAAATGCACTGGCTTGTGCATCCCCAGTGGCTGGGTTAAGGGTTTGTGTGTAGGTAAGGGAAAAAAAAAAAGAAAAATTAATAACTGGCTTCTGAGGTACTTAGTCTAGGAAAAGTAAGTGCTGGGTCTAAGGCATCACAGGTTCAGCTAAATCAACAGTCCTTTTTCTAAGAGTCTTGGTAAAACTTCAGCTTTATTTAGGTGTGTTTTTTGTAAACATCTGTATAAATTATGAGTAATCATAGATCACAAGAATAAAATAGGTACATCATTACATTTGATGTTGCAGAAAGCTAGAAAATTGGTCATTTTGACTCATCCTGTCACTAATAAGCAATTTCAAAAGGGTGCTTGGTAGGCAAATGAATGAACACCAGAATTCCCAAGACACAACTGTGGAGCCACGAGCTGCCCTTGACTAGCCAAGCATAGAACCCTAGTTGAGGCATATGACACACCTGATTCTTTCATGTAAGAGGGACTTAAGTCATGTATGAAAAAAATCTTTTGTCCACGGGCCTCTGCTGAAAATGGCCTTCTCCCCAGTCGATCTTTCCCAGTAATCAAATGTCAATAAATAAAAAACAAAATAAATAAACACCAAAAACCTAAAGATAATCCTGAAATGAAATAGCAGTCAGTGTAAGCTGCACAGAATATGCTCGTAATTTTTAGTACCAGTAAGCAACCTGGCAGCAGAGTTCTGCAATCATGGTTGACAGACTAGTTCATTGTTGAAGTCCAAGAGGGCATTGCAGTAATCCACCTGTGATGAGACTAAGACATGAACTATTGCTGGGATGAGAAATCAGCTCAGGACAAAAAGTGCTTTATCCTAGATGTGTTTCTTAAATGTCAATGTGTGCATTTTAGAATGGCTGACAGTTGGTCCCGCAGAGTGAACTTTTGATGAAGGATAACTCCTGGATTATGCACTTTTCCAACAAACTCAAGCTTGTTCCCTTCATAGAAAATATGAATTGCCAGGGAAGGGACACATATCTCTCAAAGCAGCGTGAATTGCCATAGCTCTGTTTTAGAGATGTTCATCTTAAACTGATTACTAGAGAGTCTTAAATGTTTGGCTTAAAGATGATCAGCTAAGGAGTACACACTCACCACTTTATGCTGAGGAAAAGAGAAACATATTTGGGTGACATTTGCATAACTATAGTATGCAGGTCCCCTTTCTCTTATGAGGTCTCCCAATAGAAGCATTTAACTATGAATAATAAAGAACTCAAGACTGTACCCTAAGGAACACCACAATCTAATGGGTATTGTGAATGAGTTCAAGCCTGAAGAGACCCTTTGGAAATGGTCTGAAAGGTATGACTTAAACCAGTGTAAGACTCTAGAAGAGAGACCACAGTAAAATTTTAAGGATTCAGTCAGTAGGCTATGATCATAAGTATCAAATACTGACGAGATTCAGGTGGACCAAAACCAAATAGAAACGCTGGTCTCTGGTCAATAGAAGATCATTGACAACCCATATCAGTGCAGTTTGTAAAATATAGCAAGTGCAAAACCAAGACTGAAATGGGCCCATGAGTCCATTTTCTGAAAGGTATATCTATAACCGCTTAAAACAATGTTCTATATATCCTTACCTAAAAATGGATGGTTAGAAATTAGACAGAAGTTATCAAGTATATTGAGGTCAGATGTGGGTTTGTTAAGATTAGGGATAACCATTGCTTCCTTCAAAACCATGCAAAAATCTCAAATCTCAAAGACAGACCCATTATTTGAAAAATCCATAGTCCCAGGACATCACAACTGACTATAACTAATCTTGATGGACATGTATTCAGTCCAGTGGTTGCTGGTCACAGACCTACGACCATAAAAATGAAGTTGTAATCCAGTATATTGAAGTCCTTTCATGGTGTACGAAGAGGGCAGGCTGGCATTACAGCAGTACCCATGGGGTCTGGGAGTGGCAAAGCAGATCTGATAGCAACAACCTTGCTGAAGAAGAAACAGACAATAGACTGACATTGTAAGATAGATAAGCTCTTCTGGTGGCCAAACAAACAGTTTCACAGCACTTCAACCACATGAAAGAATGCAGCTGGTTGATGCAGCAGAGATCTCTGTCTGGATAGATAGGCTGCCTTTTTTGAGTGATCTTTGTTTAATTTCTTCAAGTCTTTCGAGTTTCTAACACTATGATGGGAATGGACGCCATTCTTAAGTGAAAGTATGATTAAAGTTCATGAAACTAGTATTGTTTCAATCTTTGTTAGCCAGAACTGTTCTTTGCAGCACCCACACTGTTCTCAGTACAGACTCCTTCTGTAGCAATACATGTATCAGTAACATATCTAAGTACGATTGTAAATTCTATTTTAAGACCCGTTGCTCCTATTAGTATTGGAACTGTCTGAGTATCCTTCTTCAACACTGTCCTCATTTCTACCTGCAAATCCTGATATTTTATGACTTTGTCTCTCTGTACGTAAGACACTGTAGTCAGTGGGTGCAGCAATTTCAATGATCGGTGCTACTTTAGTTTTCTTTTCATGGACTACTATGTCTGGTTTTCTTCCATTTGTTTTTTTAAACTGATGGTAATGGGTGATCCCATTTGGTATAAATTTTTCCAATGCTTCTCAGCTACTTCCATAATATAATGTTTGCACAGTCCCCGATGCTGCAATCTTGCCACCTTATTATGCCTTTCAGTATAAAGTCCTTCTGCCATTAGTATATCTCACCTAGCAACAAGTTGTGCGACTATTTCCAATTCTGTTTAACAAAACCTACATTTGTCTTTTTCTCCCCACATGTTCTGTGGACTTTGTAAATCATTGTGTCTGTAGTCCACTATCTTGGGCTGCCAATATTAACCTTTCATCTTTTGGTTTAAGTTCACCTCTCCTTAACCATTCCTGTGTTCGATCCTGGTTAACATGAGATTGTTCCAAGAGTTTTCTATACTTGCAACTATATTTATGCATTTTCCACATTTCTTGCTTTCTCATCTGATCCTTCATGTTATGTTCTTTCTTCTGTTTTGTGGCGCATTCAGTTGCTGCCTAATTCTTAATCTACTTCTGGTTTGATTTCCATTCCCACTTGACACCGATATGCTTCTGCTAAACTAAGCAGGGAAGTCATCTTAGACTTTTTCTCCTAATGTTTCAAAACTTTCACTATGTTTGGGTCTTGTGAGGTCAGCAGATATATAACAGTCTTAACGATTGCAGATCTATACATGTAATCAATTTTGAGGAGGCCCGTACCTCCTTTAGAATGGGGAATATGTAGTCTTGGTATACACTGATTTTTGTAAATCATTTGATGAGCATGAAGCATCCTTCTTGTTTTCCTGTCCAACTAATCCATCACCTTTTGGGCCCAGTCAGTCAGTCACTCCAAAACCGTAAGTTAGGACAGGAAGAGCAAATTGGTTACTGGATGTCAGCACCATTTTCAGTATTAATTTTAGTCTTCAAAACTATTCCTTACCAAGTTTTATTTGTATTTGTTTACATTTTATTGTTGATCCTTCATCAGTTCCCAAATGTTTATACACTCCTTCTTGCTCAAATTCTTTTGTATCACATTCCTGTCCCAGGCTGATGTTTTCTTGATACTGCAGCTTTCCTACTTTGACGGTTGCTTTTGCACATTTATTAAGACCAAATGACATTTCTTATATCATCTGAAAGATTTTTGATCACTTGCAGTTCCTTTTCTGATGAATTTTACAGTTTTAAATCATCAACAAAAAGAAGATGAGAAGTCTTAAAAAGAAGATGAGAAGTCTTTACACTTTGTCTTCTGGGAACCGAATTGTAGTCCTGACCTAATCTGTTAAGTAGACAGCTTAATGGGTTAAGGGCAAGACAAAAGCGTAGCAGTGACAGTCACCCTGGAATATCCCCCTTTGCAACAGTGAAACACGATGAACATCAAATTATTATTCCAGGGATAAAAGTTCAGTCATTACACTTGGGTTATCCTGCTGGCAGGCTACCCGCAGTCGGCCTGAATTCCAAAGTCTAGGTCCGGCATTGGTTGCTGTCACCTCTTCCCTGACGTCAGTGCACCAGGGGTATAAAAGATGCAGCTGACACCATTTTCTTCAGTCTTTCTTGCTGTGCGCTGCCCGAAGCAAAAGCAAGTTCGTAAGTGCTGGTCGGCCGACTCCTGAGATTTTCAAAATTGAATTTCAGATCCGAAGTCTTCAGTACAGCTAAGTACCCCATTGGGGAAACTTTTTTCTTGCTCCAGACCAATGCCGGAAAAAGTTAACAATTGTATTTCCTGTGGGAAGCAAATACCTCATAAGGATTTTCATTCTTACTGTAGTCCTTGCCTAGGCCCTGATCATAACGTTGATAGCTGTCGGTTTTGTGCTAGATTTAACCAACGCACCATTAAGCGTCGGTTTGATTTTGCCTATCATTACTTTGGCCGAAGATTCAGTTATATAATGCCGTCGGAACAGCTGATGACCGGAGTTTATAAAAAGCGCAAGGAAAAAGAAAAGGATAGGCATCCGAGGTCCAAAACCGACGACAAGGCTTCTGCTAAGCCAGTCGTCGGTTCTCAGTGAGGCGCTTTCGCAGCCCCTGGCGCCCGCTACCTCAGAGCCACAGGCCGCTGATGCTCCCACGTGGAGCCAGCTAGGCCTCTGGATACTCAAGGTATTGGACACTCGAAAACTATTCCCTCAGATGGGTCCGGAGCCGCTGAGCAGGCATCGGCTTCTGAGGGTGTTTTCAGACCTACACAGTTATATGTAAAGCCTACTACAGTTTCCAAAGCAAAGACTAAAGCAGTTCTAAAGACAAAGAAACAAATTACAGCATTCTCCTGGACAAACTACCATGCCTAAAAAGCAGATGCTGAAAATGGCCGAAGACCTAATTACTTTGATCAGGGGTTCCCATCCCCCTCCTGACAAGAGGCCTAGGCAAGAGACAGAATATGAATCTTCAGGTCAGGTTTCCATTTCCTCTGACTCCTCTTCTGAACAGGAATACTCTCTTCCTCCTTATGAGGATTCAGATGCTGAAGAATCTATCCCTTCAGCCTCACCGCCTGAGGATTATTCTTTTGGGGAAACCCTACATACCATGAGGGAACACTTTCACTGGGAGAGCCAGGACTATTCAGAATCTAAGAAAAGACTTAGAGATTTCCTTTTACTACCTCAGCACAGGCCTTTGGCTATTCCTCCTGTGTTAGACATTGTAGATGATGTGTTTTCCGAGTCCGGACTTTCTCCTGACTCTTTACCTCCTGCCCCTGTTAAACCAGACAGATACTACAGGGTTCCAGATTCACATAAATTTCTTTATAAAAACCCTGCTGCTGACCCAGAAACTATTTCTCAGGGTCCCAAAGGGGTCAATGCTTCTACTGCAAAAAACCCTATCCCCTCTGACAGAGATTCAAGGGCACTAGACAGATGGAGAAAAAAGGTTTACACTTCTGCTAGTTTGGCTGTGAGGGCTTTAAATTGTCAATTTCCTATGCTTAAATAGCAGCAATACTTACTGTCAATGCTAAAACAGAAAATGTTATCAAATTCTGATTGTGCAGAAAATAAGGAAATGCAGGATTTATTGCATGCAACTGAACAAGTGGGAAAGCATATATTGCAATGTGGTTTGGATTCTCTGGAGGCTTCTTGCAGGGCTGCAGTTACGGGTTCTGTTATTAGGAGGCATGTTTGGTTAAAGGAACAGAATCTGCCTGATCATGTTAAAGCAAAGTTATTAGATGCTCCATTACAGCATGATACTTTATTTGGTGTTAAAGCAGAGGAGGTGTTGAAGAAAATGGAGGACAAAGCAAAGTCTATGCAAACAGTAAAGGATTTCTTACAGGTACAGCCACCCAGATTTAGCAGGAACTGGCCTACAAAGAATTGGTCCTTTCCAGTGTCAGACAGACCACAAAGAGGCAGATACAGACACCCCAGAGGCAGATCCCAGCCCCAGGGCTCATACAGGCCTAAACAGTGGGGCGCTTCTACCTCCAAAAGTGGAGAAGACAAAACACAGCCATACAGGAAACAGTCCAAATGACTTTTCTCTGCCAGCTCCAAGCACTTATCTTTTGGCAGCCTCCTTGGGGAGAAAACTAGCACTTTTTTCTCAAAATTGGCACATGATCACCCAGGACAAATGGGTCCTGAATATAGTGTCCCAGGGCTACAGGTTCCACTTTCACACCCTGCCAAGGCCAAAAGGTATGCCAAGCCTGCCACACAATCAATGGGCAGAGGCACAAAACCAAATTTCATCCCTCATGGACATGAGGGCCATTCAGCAAGTACCACAGCAAGAGCAGGGGCAATGATTTTACTCAACTTTTCTTGGTACCCAGAAAAGACAAAGCCTGGAGACCAATACTGGACCTTTCTACTCTAAATACATTCCTGGACATTCCAAAATTCAAAATGTTGACTCTGCAGCAGCTTCTGCCCATGCTGGGCAAGAAGGCTTGGCTTGTAACTTTGGACCTAAAAGAGGCATACCTGCATATTCCAGTCAGACAATCTTGCAGAAGATACCTCAGATTCCTAGCTGGCTCGATGCACTACCAATTCTCTGCACTTCCCTTTGGCTTATCTACTGCGCCCAGAGTTTTCACAAAATGCCTGGCACCAGTAATTGCATTTTGCAGACAAAGAGGAATACAAATATATCCTTACTCAGATGACTGCCTTATTCAAGCAGAGAACAAGGACATTCTACTAAGGCATCTGGCGTTTGTAAAAAGATTACTTATTTGCCTAGGGTACACAGTAAACGAAAAGAAATCAAAACTAGTACCCTCTCAAGAGATAATATTCCTGCGTGCAAGCTTAAATACAACTGCCCAGATGGCTTATCTCACGCCAGACAAACAAAGGCAACTGACTTCTTACTTCAAGATGTTGGCAACCAAGACCCAGTTATCTGCAAGAAAAATTCTGCAGGCTTTGGGCTTCATGACATCCTGCATTCTGCTAATTCCATATGCCAGACTGCATATGAGGAAACTACAATGGTATCTAAAAAGTGTTTGGACTCAACATTGTCACAGCCTGGAAACATTAATTACCCTCATTCCTTGCCTGCAACAGGAGTTTCGATGGTGAGCACAGGCCTGTCACCACAACAAGGGACAGCCATTCACCCTACCCACAGCCAGGCAATCAATAACAACAGATGCTTCGGATTATGCCTGGGGGGCCCATATGGCAGGAAAATGTATTCAGGGCACATGGACCACAAGCCAAAGTCACCTTCATATCAATTAAAAAGTGATGCTGGCTGTTCAAAATGCCCTGACAGCTTTCAAGGATCTGCTCCATCCAGGACAACTACTGATAAGGACGGACAATACTACAGTCATGTGGTACATAAACAAACAGGGAGGCACTCATTCCTACCCCCCTCTGCAGCAAACTGTGACCTTGTGGGACACAGCATTGACTTATCAAGTACACCTGCAAGCACAATTCCTGCCAGGAAAGAAAAATACTCTGGCAGACGAACTAAGCAGAAACCTCACGGATCCCCACGAGTGGAAACTGGCTCCACAAGTCTTCAGCATGATAATAAAGAAAAGGGGATGCCCAGACATAGATCTATTTGCCTCCCCTCACAACTGCCAACTACAGAGATTCTGCACAAGGGCGTATCAGAAACAAGCATGGAAAGTGGACGCTCTATCATTCAGCTGGAAAACACTAACAGTATATGCCTTTCCTCCTCTGCCTCTCCTCCCCAATGTACTCCTAAGGTCAGACAAGAGAAGCCAAAAATGATTCTGATTGCACCAGACTGGCCCCGCCAGCACTGGTACCCAATCCTAAAGAGCTTGTCTCAAGGCCCAGCCTGGACATTGCCTCTAATTCCTCTTTTACTGACCCAGCAAAACAATCAGATCCTGCACAGCCAGCTCAGAACCCTAAATCTGGCAGCATGGCGGATAATGTAGCCATTCACAACACACCTCTCTCTAAAGCAGTGATGGATGTTATTTTGGAGGCCAGGAGGCCCAGTACCAGAAAATCTTATTCTGAAAAATGGAAACGATTCTGTGCTTGGAACCAGGCACAAAGAATTGACATGATTGTACCAAATATTCCTCAGATTTTACAATATCTAACTGAGATGCTGGACAAGGGCCTATCTTTTTCATCAATCAAAATCCATGTCTCTGCCATTTCAGCTCATTACAATACAGAACCACCAATTTTTTCACATCTACTGCTAAGACAGTACCTTAGAGGGGCTAAAAACATAAGACCTCCAAGGAGAGCACCAATACCTGCATGGGACCTCAATTATGTCTTGGAAAAACTCACACTGCCGCCTTTTGAGCCAGCCAATACAGCTGAAATAAAGTTCTTATCTTGGAAAACAGCTCTGCTCCTAGCAATAACCTCTGCAAGACGAGTCTCAGAGTTACAGGCACTCATGGCTGTGGAACCTTTTATCATTTTCCATCCAGACAGGGTTTCTCTGAGGACGAACCCCACATTTATGCCTAAGGTAATGCCCAGTGTGGCCCCTAACTAAACCATTAATTTGCCTAGCTTTTATCCAAACCCACAGAATAAGGGTGAGAGACTCTTGCATTCTTTGGACATACACAGACAGCTACGCTTCTACTTGGACGGAACTAAAGCTTTCAGAAAGACTGAGCAACTCTTAGTACCATATGCTGCAGGATCACAAGGAAAGGCTATCTCAATGCAGACTATTTCAAAATGGATAGGCCACTGCATTCATCTCTGCTATTCACTATATGGCAAATCAGTGCCTAAGGGCATTAGGCCACATTATACCAGAGCAGCAGCTAGTTCAGCAGCCTTCCTCAGAGGCGTACCAACCAAAGACATTTTAGAGGCTGCAACTTGGAGTTCAGTGCACACTTTTACCAAGCACTACCACTTACCTCTCTATTCTAAATCCAGAACAGGCTTTGCCACTGCAGTTCTGCAGGGCCTTATAGCCTCTCCTAATCCTATTTAGAGCCAGCCACCCTACCTCAGCTTTTGGATTCAACCCAAGTGTAATGACTGCAATAGTGAAACACGATGAACATAGTACAGTTGTATACCTACCATAAATGTAGATGTTCGAGTGTATTCACTGTTGCAGTCGAGGTTACCCACCCACCATCCCCCTTTCTTCTTTGCTGGGACTTATCTGTACTTCCCTATCCTATACAACCTATGTGGTGTAGTTGCTTGTAGATGAAGGAAATGTTTATTTTTGTGCATGCATACTTTTTGGCATAATTTTCAGCCTACCACTTTGGGGTCACCTGTCATCTGGGGCAAGAAAAACTGAAGAAAATGGCGTCGGCTGCATCTTTTATACCCCTGGCGCAGTGACGTCAGGGAAGAGGTGACAGCAACCGAAGCCGGACCTAGACTTTGGAATTCAGGCCGACTGCGGGTAGTCTGCCAGCAGGATAACCCAAGTGTAATGACTGCAACAGTGAATACACTCGAACATCTACATTTATGGTAGGTACACAACTGTACTTTCTTTATCATGGCTTAACTGCAATGTGGTTTGCTACACTTTCATGGTCTCTGTAATGACATCGATCAGTGTAGGTGTATCTTACACATTTTTAAGCACTCTTGATCTCTGCATTATAGATAGGATAATGTTCCTCCATCTTAAGCCTGTAACTTCACAGATGCACCCTTCACCACCAATGTTCCAACCTGCATATTTTGCTACAACGAAGTAGGTGAAGATCATAACCAAACAATGGTTCACATTTTCTAGTGGAAACTGGACAGATACGACTTGGGGCAAGAAAACCCAGAGTTAATGATAGAGACTTGTTTTACTCTTCAACTCATGAATTCAGAGATTCGGTACTCTTCTCCAGGCAGAAGTGACAAATCGTTGATGAAAAAAGCTCCAGACTAATGTGGATTTTGGAGCTCATCAACCTCAGTTCATGACCTTTGGAAATTTAATTAAGGAAGTTCAAGACCAAAATAGAACAGAAGTGGTCAGATCATGAGTCTGGTTTCACCATCAATTCTCATGTCTTCACACCCAGTGGGAGCATTAAGTCCAATGTATGATCCAGTTTGTGAGTTGCAGAGATAATTACATGAGGAAACCCAAAACATTTCATTATAGAACTAAATTCTTGGCAAGAGCCACTGACTCATCCTGTATGTAGAATTTTTGTTTTGTTGAAGTGCAGGGGATGTGTGGTGAAGAGGGAGGTGGATATTTCTGAGTGGTGGGAAAGGGGGTGATGGAATGTTTGTAACATTTACAGGTTTAGTGGGGATTGCGATTGTATTTCATTTAGTGAGGTGAGAGGAGATGAGAAATAGGAGTATATGGAAATGTGAGTTATTTTGTTCATACTTGGCGTGGGATTGATTGAATTCAACTTTTAATAATAGGGGAGTGGGAGGTGGCTCTGTAGATTATGTGGGCAGGGTAGATATGCAATAGTGTTTTCATAGGCTAGAGTATGTAATAGGAGGTGTCATGAAGGAGATTTGATAGGGTGGAGGGTAATGGTGGGTGTGGTTAAGTAAAATAAGTATAGAGGTAATAGGGGTGTATGGGAAATGGGGGCAGGATAGGAGAGTGGAGTGAGCCCAAGCATAGTAAGGGTGAACGGAGTGGGTAGAGACAAATCACTGGAAGCAGAAACAGCAGAAAAACAATCAGTGAAAGCGTAAGTATTGGCAGGAAAAAAAAAGGGCTGCAATCAATGCAGAGAGCTGTGAGCAAGCCTGCAAGCTAGAGCAAAACAGAGGGAGGGGAGGTAGGTAAAAGGAAAAAACATACTTTGCTGATAGGCAGAGGTATCAGAAATAAGGTACAGTCAAGAAGGAAGGAAGGAGTGTTTTAGGAGGTAAATGGAGGGGGTTGGATAGCTTGGTGAAGAGGGAAGAGAGCAGAATGAAAGGAGTAGTGCAGGAGTTCAGCTTGGTGGTGTGCAAGCAGCTTAAGGTATAAAGATATTTTTAATGAAATTTGCATATAAAATATTGGTTGCCTTACTAAAAGATATTTATCAGGAAATATGCATACAAAACGAGTGATTGTCTTGCTGTTGGACCATTGATTCTAGATGGAAAGAGATGTTAAACCTCACTTGGGAGGGTGGGCCTAATGGTTAATGTGTTTGCTTTACAAACACAAGGTGCAGGGTTTGAGTCTCACAAGGGATAAATTGGCTAGGCTTAAAATGGCTCGCCAGGGCAGTTAGCTTAGTATGAACCTATGAACCATTATGTTCTGAAAACTGTAAATTGGCAGGTCCATTGTCAAAAATAGAGGATATCTTGTTGTAGGACTGTTGATACTGTCTAAGAATGGATGTTAAGCCTCGCTATTATTCTGAAAGTGTTAACTGGGAAGGTCCATTGTCCTAGGAATAGGGAAGAAAGGAGAGAAGGTTAGAAGAAGGAAAAGAAAACTACAGAACTGCACACCAGTTTATAGGCTAGGCACTATTAAACATGTAACAACAGTGTAACAATACAGCACATGTGAAGTAATCAGCAGATATAACAATTAAACACTGCAGCGGTAGTTGTGTTGATGCTAGCTATGAAATACATTAGTGCACCAAGATATTGATGGGTAAAAGCAGAACACTAACTACTAACAGCAAAGTCAACATCACAGAACAAGTAACAGCAGTAAACCAAGGCGGTAGTAAGAGATGTTGTCAGCTAATCTGCTGTTAATTGTGGCAGTGACAGAAGTTTTAAACACCAGTCATTACCAACATTTGTGTGCAAAATAAGAAATACAGGATAAAAACAGGGCAAAACCACTTAGAGTTTCAACAGTTATACCACAATGGTTGACTTATATAAAAAATAAAATCCAGAATAAAACTAAGCAGTACCTCATAGAGGTCCAGTCTATACCCTACACTGGTTGACCTGAACAGCAGACAGATTTACAGCATGAGGAGATGTGCATTATTGCAAAAATATAACACTGTAAATGGCAATTTCAGTGGCTTTTCCCCTGCTGAAGTAAGTCAAGGTACACTAAGAATGGAAGCAAAGCTATTTAGAAGGGGTCCATATCTTGTTTACAGAAACACCCGTAGTCGAGCAAAACAGAAAAAGCTTCCAAAACTAAACAGTTAAGCCAAGCAGAACAGGGCAATTTAAAAATCCCTGAACATAGCTTCAGTCTGAATCAATATCAATCCACACTCCTGGGATAAAACATAAGAATAAAATAAACGAGATAAATATCAATGAATTGAATCTCCACAGTTATAAAGTTGCACAGAAGATACTACTCCTACACACCCACCGGAGCTGATAGAGAAAGGGAGAAGGCTACAGAAGCGAAAAATTGTGCAGAACACCAGAGGGGAAAATTCAAATGCTGCAAGGCATTGTGGGATAGAAAGGAAGGTAAAAGATAATCCAATATACAGAAAATGATATGTAACCTGAACCAGAGCCAGATCGCGGGAAACAGAAACAGCAGAAAAAAACATCAGTGAAGGAGTAAGTATTGGCAGGGAAAAGCAGGGCTGCAATCAATGCAGAGAGCTCTGAGCAAGCTAGCAAACTAGAGCAAAACAGAGGGAGGGGATGTGGGCAGAAGAAAAAGAATGCTAATTGGCAGAGTTATCAGAAATAAGGTATAGTTAGAAAGGAAGGAGTGTTTTAGGAGGTAGTGGTGGGGTAGGATACCCTGGTGGAGATGGAAAAGAAGAGGGCCTAGTGAAAGGAGTAGTGCAGAAGTTCAGCTTGGTGGTGTGCGAGCAGCCTAACACGTAAAGATATTTATCAGGAAATATGCATACAAAACTAGTGATTGTCTTGGTGTTGGACCATTGATTCTGGCTAAGAAGGGATGTTAAACATTGCTTGTGTTCTGAAAACAGTAAATTGGCAGGTCTGTTGTCAAAAGTAGAGGATATCTTGCTGTAGGACCACTGATACTGTTTAAGATGGGATGTTAAACCTTGCTATTATTCTGAAAGTGTTAAGTGGGAAAGTCTGTTGTCAAAGTTAAGTGTCTTGCTGTTGGTTGGTTCTGGCTGGGAATGGATATTAAACCTCGCTTATATTCTGAAAACTGTAAACTGGCAAACCTGTTGTCAAAAATAGAGAATATCTTGCTGTAGGACTGCTGATACTGTCTAAGAAGGGATGTTAAACCTTGCTATTATTCTGAAAGTATTAATTGGGAAGGTCTGTTGTCCTGAAGGACAGCACTAACTGCAGTACATGAAAATAAACCACATGTGGACGTCCTGGGCTACAGCCATATCTTAGCCATTACTTTCCATCAGGGCAAGACAGTGTAGCAAACAGTCTAAGCAGAACCAAGACAGTTTGGATTGGGGGGGGTTCCAGGTATCTATCCAAATCTGGAAGAACTAAACATATCTTGTAGCTGCCTTTCAAAACAGGCAGTGCATAAATTTTCATTCATTTTCTAGAGAATAAACCTTAGGAATTCTACCCTTTCCACTGTTATCCAGGGTTATTTTGAATGGTCAGCAGAATTCCAATAAAAAGATTTGTGATGAACCCCTTTTGGACGAGGCAATTTTTGTTCTCCATTTTATGGAATTGGCCAAGGGCAGTTACCACAAGTTTCCACACTGTCTAGATCTACTGATGCAACATGGGGCAGTTGACAAACCCAGTTTATGGCTTCTTAAATTTTCTGCCTGTATTCTAATATCCTTTATGCCCTTATAAGTATATAATTTATTTAGGACAGGCAGCAAGTAAAGGAGGCAGTAAATCCTGGTACTTGGAAATCTTGTATTGACTTTTGCAAGATTTCTGTAGTTGGTGCCTACCAGTTAACCAGGGACCTATCTGGGATTGTATCACTAGTGCTCAAATATTTGTTTGAGTTACTAGCCTTTGAACTTTGCATTTCTTTGTTGCGGTACATCTTGAGACAACTTCAGTTTGTCTTCCCATAGATCCTTCCTTTTGCTCAATGTTTTCTTTGTGAAACATTTTTTGACCAGAGATTTCACTTGCATTTACTTGCAAACAGATCCCTCCTTCTTGAGATAATAACTTTTCACCCATACTGCTGGCATTTTAGGTTCTTTACAGAGATAACTGTTGTTTTATTTGCTCTATCTTCTGCAAGTTCAGTACCTGAGTTGCAATTTGTCTAGCTGGGTAAGGTCTTTTAGGTCTGCATTAGGGATAGCATGTCTGTTAGAAGTAATCCCTTGCTCAGGCTCAAGGATTTCAGAGTTCAATCTAGCCATCAGTCTCCCAGTGTTCTATCCTAAATCTCAGCACCATGAAGAAAAAAAATTACTAGTACTCTGGACAAACTATAACAGCTCAGCTACTGTCTTGACAAAATCAAGTCCTTTAGAAAAGCCTATTAGCTATGTATTTCTTATGTTGAGGGTAAGGAAGGAAAACAGTTTCATTCAATCAGATGATTTCCAATTAGTTGTCCTTGGCTATTTCCTTTTATTATACTCACAATGATATGTCATATCCAGGCAGTTTAAAGGCTCTTTCTTTGATAACTTTGATGTTCTTCGTGTTACCCTGCTGCAGTCATCACGCTTGGGTTATCCTGTCGTCAGGCGGTCCCGCAGTCGGCCTGAATTCCAAAGTCTTGGTCCGGCGTCGGTTGCTGTTGCTTCTTCCATGACGTCAGTGCGCCAGGGGTATATAAGAGGCATCCAACGCCATTTTCTTCAGTCTTTCTTGCCGCGCGGTGCCCGAAGCAGAAGCAGTTCGCAAGTGCCGGTCGGCCACACCTGAGATTTTCGAATCGAGTTTCAGTCCGAAGTCTTCAAAGCTAAGTACCCCATTGGGGAACCTTTTCTTGCCTCAGTCCGATGTCAGAAAAAGTTAACAATTGCATTTCTTGTGGGAAGCAAATACCTCATAAGGACTTTCATTCTTATTGTATACCTTGCCTAGGCCCAGACCACAACGTCACTGGTTGTCGGTTTTGTGCTAGGTTCAATAAGCGAACTATAAAGCGACGCTTTGATTTCGCACGACACTACTTCGGGAGGAAATTTAATTACACGATGCCGTCGGAGCAACAGACTACCGGTGTGCATAAAAAATGCAAAGAAAAAGACAGGCAGCCTAGATCCAAGCCAGACTCCGAGGCCTCGGCTGGGCCGGTCGCCGGTTCTCCGGTTTTCAGTGAGGCTCCTACGTAGCCCCTGGCTTTCGCAGAATTGGATCCCCAGACCGCTTTGGATTCTCCAGCAGGGAGTTCTAGGCTGATGCAGCCATTTTCTTTAGGCCCTACCAACGACATTGCAGAAGGTGTCTTCAGACCGACTACTCTCACCATAAAATCTTATGCTAAGCTTAAGACTCCTCTAAAACCAAAAAAGACTGCACTTCAGTCTCCAGTTCAAGGCCTTATGCCTAAGAAACAGATGCTTAAAATGGCTGAAGATTTGATTTCTTTAATCAGGGGTTCCCAACCCCCCGCCCCCCGACAAAAGGCCTAGACAAGAGGAGGATTATGCCTCCTCTGATCAAGTGTCTGTTTCCTCAGGCTCCTCTGAGGAACAGGATTACTCCTTTCCCCCTTATGAAGATTCTGATGCTGAAGATTCCATTCCCTCAGCTTCTCCCCCTGAAGACTATTCCATTGGGGAAACCTTACATACCATGAGGGAACATTTCCACTGGGAAGGTCAGGATTACTCCGACTCAGAGAAAAGGCTCCGAGAGTTTCTTTTACTCACCCAGCACAGACCACTTGCTATCCCCCCAGTTTTAGACATTGTGGATGATGTTTTCTTAGAATCTAGTCTAAATCCAGATTATCTGCCTCCTGCTTCAGCCAAACCAGATAGATACTATAGAGTGCCTGACTCACACAAATTCCTTTACAAAAGCCCTGTTGCTGATCCAGAGACAATCTCCCAGGGTCCCAAAGGGGCTAAGGCTTCTATGGCTAAAAATCCTTTACCCTCTGAAAGGGACTCCAGAGCACTAGATAGGTGGGGGAAGAAGGTTTACACCTCAGCTACTCTAGCTATGAGAGCACTAAATTGTCAATTTCACATGCTTAAATACCAGCAATTCCTAATGTCTCAAATATAACAAAAGATGAGCACGCACCCTCAACAGTCTGAATTCAGGGAAATGCAGGATCTGTTGCATGCAGCTGAACAGGTGGGCAAACATACTTTACAATGTGGTTTTGATGCCTTGGAAGCTTCCTCTAGAGCAGCTGTTACTGGGTCTGTTATATGTAGGCATGCTTGGTTAAAGGAACAATCTCTGCCTGATCATGTTAAAGCAAAGTTACTAGATGCACCCTTACAGCAGGATGTCTTATTTGGGGTTAAAGCAGAGGAGGTTTTAAAGAAAAGGATAATAAGGCAAAATCTATGCAGACGGTCAAAGATTTCTTAAAGGTACAGCCCCCACGCTTCAGCAGAAATTGGCCAACAGAAAATTGGTCCTTTCCAGCTTCTGACAGACCACAGAGGGGTAAATACAGGCGCCCAAGGGGCAGCAGACAAGCACAAATCCCTTACAAAGCTTGCCAATGGGGCACTGCAACACAGAAGGGAGGAGAAGACAGGTCCCAAACTACTGGAAGGCAAACACAATGAGTTAAACCTCAAACTGCCAAGCAAAACTCTCTTGGCAGCTCCATTGGGAGGAAAATTAGCACTTTTTGCAGACAACTGGTGCATCGTCACAAAGGACAAATGGTCCTAGACATTATCTCACAAGGATACAGATTCCATTTCCACACCTTGCCAAGGATAAAAGGAATGTCAAACCTGCCACAAAATCAATGGGCAGAGGCACAAAAACAAATTACAGCTCTTATGGACATGAGAGCCATTCAACTGGTACCTACACAGGAGCAAGGCCAAGGATTTTACTCAAGGCTCTTTCTAGTCCCCAGAAAGGACAATGCTTGGAGACCCATTCTGGACCTTTCAATTTTAAACACCTTCTTGCAAGTACCCAAATTCAAGATGCTAACACTACAGCAACTTCTTCCCATGTTGGGCAAGAAAGCTTGGCTAGTAACGCTGGACCTCAAGGAGGCATACCTGCATGTCCCTATCAGACAAAATTGCAGAAGATACCTCCGTTTCATTGCAGGTTCAACCCATTACCAATTCTCTGCACTGCCCTTTGGCTTATCTACTGCGCCCAGGGTCTTCACAAAATGCCTGGCACCAGTAATTGCATACTGCAGACAAAGAGGAATTCAAATATACCCATACCTGGACAACTGCCTCATCCAAGCAGAAAGCAAGGACATTCTCTTACAACATCTGGCTTTTGTAAAACACCTTCTAAGTTGCCTAGGGTACACAGTAAATGAAAAGAAATCAAAACTAGTGCCCTCACAAAATATGACATTCCTGGGTGCCAGCTTGAATACAACGGCCCAGATGGCTTATCTGATGCCAGGCAAACAACTACAATTAACTCAATACTTCAGAACAATGGCAACAAAGACCCAACTCCCTGCAAGAAAAATTTTGCAGGCCTTGGGCTTCATGGCATCTTGCATACTACTAATACCATTTGCAAAACTGCATATGAGAAAATTACAATGGTACCTAAAAAGCGTATGGACTCAACACAGCCACAGCTTGGAAACAATGATACCTCTCATTCCCTGCCTTCAACAGGAGTTTTTATGGTGGTCACAGGCATGTCACCTCAACAAGGGTCAGCCTTTCACCTTACCCCCAGCCAGGAAAACTATGACAACAGATACATCGGACTATGCCTGGGGGGCACACATGGCAGGATGGTGCGTTCAGGGCATATGGACTGCAGATCAAAGGAATCTGCACATCAATCAAAAAGAAATGCTAGCTGTACAGAATGCTCTGACAGCCTTCAAGGACCTCTTACATCCAGGACAGCTTATCATAAGGACAGACAACACCACAGTGATGTGGTACATAAACAAACAAGGGGGTACACACTCCTACTCCCTATGCAGGCAAGCAATGACCTTGTGGAACACAGCTCTGGCTTACCAAGTTCAATTACAAGCTCAATTCCTGCCAGGAAAAAAGAACACATTGGCAGACGACCTAAGCAGAAACATCATGGATCCCCACAAGTGGAAACTGGATCCACAAGTATTTGCAATGATAACTCAAAAATGGGGACACCCAGACAAAGACCTGTTTGCCAGCCCCCAAAACTATCAGCTAAGAAAATTTTGCACAAGGACTTTTCGCCATCAAGCTTGGAAAGTGGACGCACTCCCATTCAGTTGGAAAATGCTGACAGTATATGCCTTCCCTTCATTGCCCCTTCTCAAAAAGGTGCTGCTGAAAGTCAGGATGGAGAGGCCCCGAATGATACTCATTGCCCCAGACTGGCCACACCAGCACTGGTACCCACTATTAAGGAATATGGCCCAGGGCCCACCATGGATTTTACCTCAAACTGCTCATCTGCTCACACAGCAAGACAGTCAGATTCTGCACAGCCAGCTCAAAACCTTAAACTTGGCTGCATGGCAAATCACCTAAGCAACCAGCCAGCTCCTCTTTCACAAGCTGTTACGGATGTTATTCTGGAGGCCAGGAGGCCCAGCACCAGGAAAGCCTACTCAGACAAATGGAAAAGGTTTTGCACCTGGAACCAAGCTAAAGGCCAAAATACCCTTCAGTCGGACATACCTCAGATTCTACAATATTTAACTGAGATGTTACACAAAGGGCTTTCTTTTTCATCTGTTAAAATCCACGCCTCAGCTATTTCAGCTCACTACAACATGGATCCTCCCTTATTTTCACATCCACTCCTACGGCAGTTTCTCAGAGGGGCCAAAAACATTAGGCCTCCCAGGAGAGCACCAACACCTACTTGGGACCTCAATTTTGTTCTGGAAAAACTTACGCTACCTCCTTTTGAACCACCTTTCTCAGCTGACTTAAAGTTTATATCATGGAAGACTGCACTGCTGCTAGCAATTACTTCAGCCAGAAGAGTCTCGGAGCTTCAGGCACTAATGGCAGTAGAGCCTTTCCTCATTTTTCAACAAGACAAGAGTTTCTCTATGAACTTAACCCCTCCTTTATGCCTAAGGTGGTATCCATTGTGGCTCTAAATCAAACCATCCATTTACCCACCTTCTTTCCAAATCCACAGAACAAAGGAGGAAGACTCCTGCATTCACTGGACATTCACAGGCATCTACGTTACTACTTGGATAAAACTAAGGTTTTCAGAAAATCTGACCAGCTTTTTGTATCCTATGCTACAGCATCACAAGGAAAGGCTATCTCAAAACAGACCATTTGCAAATGGATAAGACATTGCATACATTTTTGCTACACCCACCATGGAAAACCAGTTCCTGCTAGCATAAGGCCCCACTCTACCAGGGCAGCAGCTACATCTACAGCCTTCCTCAGGGGGTGCCAACCAAGGATATTCTGGAAGCTGCAACTTGGAGTTCAGTACACACCTTCACCAAACACTAACTTACCACTTTACTCTAAGACTAGAGCTGGCTTCGCCACTGCAGTTTTGCAGGGCCTTCTAGCCTCCTCTAACCCTGTTTGACTCCACCTCCCATCCTTAGCTTTGGGATTCTACCCAAGTGTGATGACTGCAGCAGGGTAACACGATGAACATAGTACAGTTTTGTACCTACCATAAATGTAGATGTTCAAGTGTATACCCTGCTGCAGTCCAGGTTACCCTCCCTCCATCCCCTCTGACCTAACTAAAACCTTTCAATACCTTAAAATCTGATACAACCTTTGTGGTGTATTTGCTTATAGCTGGAGGGATGTTTTGTTTGTGCTAAACTTCTTATTATTGGTACTATCTACTGACCAACTTTTGGGGGGGGGGGCACCTGACATCTGGGGCAAGAAAAACTGAAGAAAATGGCGTTGGATGCCTCTTATAAAACCCTGGTGCACTGACGTCAGGGAAGAAGTGACAGCAACCGACGCCGGACCAAGACTTTGGAATTCAGGCCGACTGCGGATAACCCAAGTGTGATGACTGCAGCAGGGTATACACTCGAACATCTACATTTATGGTAGGTACAAAACTGTACTTTTTCCTTGATTGCATACTGGAAAGTGGGGGCTCTAGAAAATGTCTAGAGACAGTTATGTGAGCCTGTGCATATTCTTATTCAAAAATTAACACGCTGGATTCCTTTATTTACATCCAGTTATGATTTGGCTAGTACCACTCTGCAGGGACTCCTGGTTTTTATATCTTTCCTTCTCCTAGGGTGGATAAGCTGTGGTATTCTACCGATAGGCTACTGCAGATGTGGAATGACGCACATAGTACGGTTGTATAGGTCCTATTTATCCATAAGAATAGATGTTTGAATTCCTTGCTGTTGCAGTAGCTGTACCCACCCATCATCCCCAGCACTCTTGCTGTATATACTTTACAGGGGTTACTTTCCTGCTTCGCTTTCTCCCCCAGTTGTATTGCATACATTTTTTTTTAAATAAAGCAAGTGTACATTAACTTTACCAAGAAAAATGCAGTGCTCTTTGGGACCTCAACAAGACTAAAAAAATCCTGTCCCAAACGGACATTAGAACCTGTTACAGTGAAAAAAGAGGTAATTTTCTGAATACCAGGAGAATTATGGTTGGACCCTGCCTTGTCTTTTAGTCATGATGTTGAAAAGACTTGAGCAAAACTTTCTCCTCTTCTAAATGCTGTAGGGACAGCCATCTGTTAAAAAAAGACAAATAAACCATTGGGAAATATATTCTAAATCCTGTTATACTCTGGGATTCATAAAGCTCGTCGCAAGGACGGCGTTAGCCTTGCGCTGACCGTGCGGCGTAGAGATGGCACAGCAGCACCACATGCATATTAATGAAGGCGTGCTGCTGTAACGGCCACGCGCATAGGAAACGGGTACGAGTGCAGGGGCTGTGTCCAAGCGCTGCAAGGAGGCGTGAACATGTCGGCTGCATACAGGCAACCTAAAATGCTGACTAGTACAGCCTGCCTCTAATAGTAAACACTCCTGTCAGTGTCTGTGAATAGTGAAATGTATGCAAAGCATACAAGACATTTTAGTGAACACCACAATAAGAAGTAAACACAAAGGCACGTATCTGAGTATTGAGTCCCCATCCCTCGAACAAATGATATTTAACACCCCGTGCCCATATTCCATTGTAGTGTCGCTAGTTATACCAAGTGGAAGCGAAACGCCTCGTGTTAGTGCGCTGCCAATTGCTAAGCCCAGCCCAATGGTTAGGGTTACCACCTGCCCCACATTGTGATGGACAGTCCCCCTCTAGGCAGGTGTGTCCATACCAAAACCATTATAAATGTGAAATGTCCTGTGGTAGTAGGACATAATTATGTCCCATATTTTATGTAATAGTTCTATATAATACTTATGTCGGTATATAAAATACCTAAATGTTACAAGAAACAGAATAAGCAAGTAAACGAAACAGAATGAGCAACTACACCGCTACAACAATAAAACCTTATATATAGGCATAACACTAAAGTACTATCCTTTGTAATGAGCGTGGGTATGTGTTGGCCTGTAAACTCTGATGTGTGTCCTGAAAATGTCCCTTCCATGTCATATGAAATGAAAAGGTGGCAACCCTACCAATGGTCAGAGCATTCGCCCAATATCTGCCCATTCGCAGTCCAAGTCGTCCTTGTCAGGATGGCCCATAGATGAACGGGTATTACCTGGGTCTACCTACCATGTCATGAAAGATAAGTTATTTGTGTGTACCTATGTGCATGAAGTACAGCATGTGGATGATCAGAAATGCTAGGGTAGTCCTCACAACCATATTGGTCCCAGAGATATGTAGTGTACGGAATGTGTTCGGTTGACTGTGCCATGGGCCGTCAACTAGAGGAGGGATGAATGGTGTCTGTGGAATATGGGGGTGGGGGGTGACAGATAATGTAATAATTCACCAAGGGGAGACTGGGTTGGATGCATAATAGGTGAACTGGAGGTCTACGAGAGAGCAATGGGTGAATCAGGAAAATAACCAAAGAGCAAATATACACATCCGCAATACAATCCCACAAACATGTGAACATTAAAAAGTGCAATACACATGTACAGAAACGTTACTGGCACATACCCACATAATGGTCTGGTCTGAACTGAGCCATCCAACCCCAACACACCTGGATGCATGTTTGAATACCCATCATCCCCTTCACAGCACACCCCCCCCCTTCCTGAACGTCCACCAAAACCACCCATACTCGGGCTGCTAGATAGGCGCAGCCATATCTGCACATAGTGACCCCTACCCATATCTAGTAGGCAGTCTCAGGATTGCAAACTATGTATCCCTTGCATGTATAACCCTACCTTATTGCCGTAAAGCAAAGAAGGTCATCGGTCCCCACAATTTTTGGATATCCCTCATGGGATAAGTATCTGTTCTAAACATTAGACTTGTTGTCACGACACAATGTCCAGTCCTGTATACATCTGGACACAAGTTGCATGAGCAGTAGTTGTCCACAAGACTGCTCAACTTCCAGCCGGTCATGCAGAACCTATGACCCGGGATTAAACACCTGACCGTGATGCATGTCTCCTCACGTGCATTATCTGGAATATATACCTTACACAATCGCATAGTGGCAGTCGGATATAGGGTGCTTAAGGCACTTTAAAGCAGACGTAAATAGGGTTACCACCTGCCCCACCTTGCAAGGGACAGTCCCTTTTTGGGCAGTTGTGTCTAGACCAAATATAATACAATGGCAAATGTCCTGTGATTGTAGGAAATACTTATGTCCCATATTTCATGTAACAGTTGCATAAAACAGTTATTTCTGTATGTAAAATACTTAAAGTTACAAGAAACAGATTCAGCAACTAAACTGCTACAAGAATAAGCTTTCATTTAGGCAAATAAGCAAAGTTCTAACATTTGTACTGACCGTGGGAACGTGTCAGCCTGTAAAATCTGATGTGTGTCCTGAAAATGCCCCACTTTGGCCCTATGAAAAGGTGGCAACCCTAGACGTAAGTGCGTATGCGTGACAGTAAGTAGCGGTGATTCACCGGTATGGGAAATGTAAATGAGCATATAGGTGTATTTGCATGTGTGGGTACAGACCGATATATACACACACACACACACACACACACACACATATATATATATATATATATAGATAGATAGATAGATATGAAGAATGAACATGGTCACAATATAGCAGTCATAACAACTGTGAAAGGAAACAGCAGTGGAAATCCCCGTAATAATTAGTGCTGTTATATATCAGAATGGCCATAGGTGAGCATACGTCTACATTCCCAACCACAGGTAGGACGCTAAAAGTGGAACAAACGATCTCCCCGTGCTAAGTCTGACTTTCAACTAGGTACAGGGCAGTCCTGGTCCCCAGTTGGACAAGCCTAAACCCGGATGACCATATGAACACCCTGACAATCAAACACAAGTATGT